>NW_020455317.1:1207239-1236852 GCF_003342845.1 Nothoprocta perdicaria
TTTTCTTTTTTTTTTTCTTTTTTTTTTTTTATTCCCATGTTGTCAATCCTAGTTCACTTGGCAAGGTGTTGGGGAGGCTGGTAGGGGTTGGAAGTGCATATGTCTGGGTGTTTTGTCTAGCACTGTATGGGCTGGAAGTGGTCAGGCTGGCTATGAGACCCAACGTGACTTCCATAGGGTCTCAGGATTTGCTTGAGGCTCTGTCTGTTTCTTTTCTATTCAAATACCAGGTTTTCTTCTGGGAAATGGAATTCTCCTTCTGCTGTTTGCTAACATTCTTCATGCAGTAGAATGGTAGATTCCTCCCATCTTTGCTTTAGAAATATCCAGCTTGTCAAGTAGTCTTGGTTGTAAGTTTGAAATGGGAACAAAACTTTAGCCCGTGAAAGGGGGGAACATGAGTCATTGCCAGCACCTCTCCCTGCCTCCATCAATGGCAGTGGGTAGAGAAGATGAATTGGGAAAATCTACTTGAGAGAGTCAAACTCAGGTTTCTTAGGAGAAACAAAAATATTTCAAGACGTGAGGCCATACCCACTGTAAGAAAGTTGTGACAATTTCCCTTCCTCCCTTCTCAACTGCTTTACAAAAGATTTCCTGCCGTCGTACCGTATCTTCTCCATGCCAAAGGAAAGCTACAGACTCCAGCTTTCCACAGGTTTCTGACAGGAACCTTCTTCTAGAATTGGGTTGGGTTAGGAGGACAGTTCTGCTGGTAAGAGCAGTTGYGCTCCTGCATCGATGTTCAGAAGTGTCTCTCGACTACCCATGTGTGTGGATGGGCTTGAAAGGAAGCAGAGGGATGAGTTTGATGGAAAGTTTCTGTGAAAGCTGAARTCTGCATGGCTACTCAGTTCCAATCTACATTTCTCTTTAACTAGAGCATGAAGTATTGAAGTATTTTACCGGATGCTGGAAAATAGCAGGTTCATTGGCAGAGTGCCAAGGGATRCGTTCCCCGGTGGCAGTAAGGAGGAGGCTTCGCTCAGGTGGGAAGAGCTGACGAAAAGACAAGCACAAGTGCTTGGCCTTGTGTTGAGTGCTTGGCTCATGCGGAAGAAGGGATTCTGCTATGGATAGATGGTTCAGCAAGAGAATATTATCTCCTGGCAGATCACCCAGTAGCCTCTCTGGTTGCCAACTCTGATTCCTGGGCTATCATTGCACAGTTTTCTTCTCCTGCCTGCCCTTCATTCCAGCTCCATTTACTGTAGATGAGGATGTGACCTCCCAGCAGTCTATGCACCTTACTCCCTTCCTTTGGAAAGACAACACTTCCCCTTTAATCTAAGGCAGGAAGATGATTTCCCATTTTCTTGATGAAGTTCTGTTGCATTCCTTTCCTGTCCCAGCAGTTCAGGAATGAGAGCATCATGCTGCTTGTGTCATGAAAAGGAAAGATAATGTTATTTTATTGTATGGTTGTTATGATTATGATTATTTTATTATTATTATATTTTACTCTGGAGTTTAATTGCACACGCATTCCTTAACCTTTGTGTTATTTTTTTTTCTGTTAGTGTTGTTGTTACTGTTAATTTTATTACTTTTCATCAGTGGCATCAGAAGGGTTGCTGTGTTTGTGAAATCTGCAGGAGGAAGGGAAACAAGACTGTCCTGAAAATGAAAACTCTGCCAACAACCTAGGAGAAGTGGGACCCCCTACAGCTGAGAGGGGTCAGAAGTTACCCTCCGTGTCACATCTGCATTTCAGGACAAATTCAGAAGTATTTATTCAGAGGTCAAAACCAAACATCTGATAATGTAATTCTCTCTCAGGAGGGCTGGATTAAAGGCAGGTAAGGACCCTGGCACTCAAGGATCCAGCTCACCATCATTTTGTTTGATAGGTCATTTCCATGAGATCAAGTCCGATTTGTGCTCCAGACCATGCTCATTTGACCCTTTTGATTAGCACAAAGCTAATCAAAGACACACACTACGTACTAGGGGCTCAGTTTTCCTAAAGCTGAAAGCAAATGGATGGTTCTCCAAAGAAAGGACTATTTGAGGAGCCCAATAGAGGACTCACAGTCTGGTCACTGGATTATCAACACTGACACGTAGCGAAGGCATTAGCTAGTTAAAATACAGCCATAGGAAGAGCAGGGTGCCTCTCCTGTTTTTCCTCTCTCACTAGGGGTTAGTGTGTCCATAGGGCTGGATTTCTTGGCTTTTGTCCTTGGTGTAGATTCTCCCTTCTTTTATTACTATTTGTTGTGGAACTTTATTAAGCTAKTTTCTAGAATTTAGGTATTTATGTTTTCATTTTTATCATCTGCTCTGTTAGAATGAGGGGAGCAATGACTACATTTAAGCTCCATAAAAAAATGACAGGACTTCAGAAGAGACTTAGTGTTAATCRTGCACATCAGTACTTCAGTAAAGAAGAATAGATTTAAACCCTTGAAGTTAATTACTTGTTTGTAGGCTTCCCTGGCTTAGGACCATCAAAGCATGGAAGGTTGTAATCTTGATWACAGTAATATTTGAGCTGAATTTGTTGCGTTTTCTCCCTTCCTGCCCTTCCACTAAGGCTCGATTCTGATTTTGGGGGAGGTTTGCCAGCGGAGCTGGGAGACGGGCACGCACTGGCAGTGTGAAAGGATGCGCCGCGTGTCGGAGGAGGCAGCTGCCGGTGTTGTCCGTGCTGGAGTCGCTCCTTTGCCAGCGGTAGCTCTGGCCAAGGCAGGTGGCTGTGGCAATGGGATGCTGCAGCTGCGAGAGGTGGGCAGCGCAGCCACTGAACTGCTCTGATGCTGCAGAGCAAAGTGAGAGCGAAGTGTTTTCTGGTAGACATGGGGGAAGTGAACACCACCTCCTCCTTCACCTCCGTGGAGACATAGTGTGCAAAAGTGGGATGCTGTTAGCCACATGGGAAACTGGACCATATTGGCAGAAGGGAAGTGTAACGTGCTCCCGGTGCCACCTGTATCACTGCCAGCTTGATTTTTGCCAGGTCTTTTGGATAAGAAATGGGACAGGTGCATTTGGGCTGGGTTTGTGTTCTTCATGTGCTTGGAGTAAACTCAATGGAAACCTGAAAGAGGAAGTGAATGTTTAGATACTGGAAGTTTTCAGGGWGACTTACGGCGTGAAAAAGTGGTCCCTTTCCTCATCATCTTCTCTTGCGTTCCTCTCACATGGGAAGCAGAAAGATGTATGGACATCACCAYTCCTTCGAGGTGGATGTTCAAACTACTGCTGTGAAACCAGAATGTAGAAGGGAGTGGAAAAAATAAGTAACATAAAGTAGAATAGGAGAACGAATGGAGTGTGGTCCAATCCAGCTGTTGGAGAGAGCAAATGCAATTCCRTTCCACTCAGCAGAGCTGTCCCTGCTTCTGCCCAGTGAATTGTCCTGATTTTCTCTCTCTCTTATTCTAGTAGATTTGTCATAATACAGATAACATTCCAGGAAAGGGATATATCTATCTCTGACAGTTTTTTTTTTTAATACTTTCAAGGGATTATGTCTCACAATTTGGCTAGAAAGAAATTGCAGTAGCGAACTTGAAGGGAAGATAAACCCATGTTTTTATTTAACCAAAGAAAAAAATTTTTTTTTTTAAAGAGAGAGAGAAAGAGGCCCCCAGCCATGTCAGGTACAGAGCTACAGAGCCACAGGTCGCGACAGGCAGGCAATAGTGCTAAGCTATGGAATTCCCTCCTCCCTTTGCCTTCTCTTCCTTCTTCTCTCTCATGTTTCTGTCGTTTTGAGTAGCTAGTTAGATGAGCAGAGAAACTCACACTAAATATTGCTGCTATTCTAAACTTTAGGGGATGTCAAAACCTTTGTTCTTCTCTCATTATTGTTCCTGTTGATGAAAATGTGTCAGTGGCAACAATGCAGTGTTGAAATTGTGAGCTGCACGGTGGGGATAAGCTTCTGGATGCTCTGCGTGCTTCTGGAGTGCATGTAGAGACTGGGTGTAGGGTGCTGGCTTTGTTCTGTGGTCGGATGGAGAACAGAGCTGTGGTGGGCAGCTTATATGTTTTTCCATGCCTTGGTAATCTGCCCAACAAGGAGATTGGCAGTGCTACCTATGGGCCAGATTCTGGATACCTCTTTGCAGGGTCTGAGTAAACGTTGGGAAGGGGGTTATTTCTCCCTTCATGCTGACATGGCTGTGACCGCCAGGATCCTGTTTCTCATGGGAGCTTTGGCGCAGTGGGTCTGTGGTCCTGGACGTTGGCTCGTGTTGTCAGCCTGTCCCCGGGTGTCCCGAGGAGCGGCGGGGTCCAGCGCGCCCGGCGAGGCCCCGGCACACTGCCTGCGGCCTGCTGCTCCGCACACCAGTCGTTTCACTCCCACCGTGCTCACCAAGGAGAAGATGGGTCTCTGTTCCTCAGTTCTTGGCGCTCCAGCAAAGCTGCCTTTGAAGACAGTGAGCATCTTGGACAGACCAGGCTCCAGTCTTGGGCCTGGTCTCTGAACACTGAGCGGAGCACAGGACTTCAGAGCGGTGGCCCTGGCCATTGCGTAGCCCTGGGCTAACCTGTAGCCTCTGGGCTCCCTGCTGGATAGTGGTTTTGTAAGCTGCATTCCCTGTGCTAGCCCCTGTCCCAGTGATACCTCCTTTCCACAATCCATCAATGTCACTGCTTCACGTGAGGACCAGGGCCTCTCTCCGGGAGATGCTCTGGCCCATGACAAAGTTCATGCCGGGAGTGACCTCYCCCAGTGGGATTAGTCCCCTGCGCCAGGCTGCTGGGCAGGCTGAGGTTTTGCAGAACGGGACTCTAGGAGAGCCAAGCTGAGCTCTGCACGCGTCAAAAGCTTTTGGTGGAAAGACACATTTCACACAAATSAAGAGTGCAATTCGACTGGCAGGTTAGCTTGGTTCTTCAGAAGTCCTAGGGAGCATACKGTGAGGCTTTGCCTTCTGCATTCCTAGTTTGAAACTCCTCTTCCTCACTTACGGGTTAGCTTTGTCCTTCCACTTTGAGCAGTGCTGCTATAACAGACTTATTCATGTGTGTTTGAAGATGAAGTTTTTGTTTTTAATCTTTTGCTTATCATAGCTAATCTAAGAAAGGCAATACTAAAGGTATATTTTTTTCCAAAAATGATATTTTTTACTGCACTGATAAATATTGTGACATCTCTGTTCTTAACTCTTTAGCTGTGAGGGGAACTGTGTGCAGATTCACACAAACCTTGTAAATACTTGCGTGTGCTTCTGACAGCCAGGGATTTCTTTTTCTTTCTTTAAAACAAGGTTTCCTCTTTGAAACAAAAAGCAATGGGCAAAATGCTCAGAGCAGAAGAAAAGCTAATCCCACTTTCAGAACATAGCCAAGGAGTTTTTGCAGTGCTGGCAGAGTTAATATTTAATGCAGATGTGTTTTGATTTTCTTTTTTTTTCAGGAAATTRTTTGGAAGGGAATAAGAAAGCTAGGAAAGCTTTGGTCTGGAATTCTGATCAGCAATGTTACTCATCTATTATGTGGCACCTCTGATTTTTATTTTCATTTCGTTTTATTTTAAATATTGGCTTGTTCTAGGCTCGCTTGCCTGAGTTCTAGGTTAGTCCGTAGGTGTTCTGGGCTCGCCTGCTGCTCTAGAACCGCTGACTCCTTTGGAAGCAAACCCTCCTGATCAGGATTCCGGATTCTGATTGCTATAAAAGGTATTCCTGAATATTGTGGGATACCTTCTGTTTTTTTAAGGAAGGATTTAGATACACTTATATTAACACAAACTGTGACCTAATGGCAATAATTACCTCAAATGTGGGCATTCATCCTGGTTTTAGCCTTTCTGAAAACATGTAGCCAGCTTGAACTTTGATTCAAAGACTATAAACTCTGTACGGGCGGAATAATGATAAATGCCCACCCTGGTCATTGTTGCTTGAGTGAATTCTGAAGACAGTGAATCTTTAAAAAGAAAAAAAAAATAATTAAACCAAGGAATAGATTACTCTTTTATGTATTTTAATCAATTGTGATGTTAAAATGCACATGTAAGTATATATGTTTATAGCTACTGTAAAATGCTTTGGCCTTCTAGAAGATATTTAATGAGTCACATTTTAAACCAGTATGAACTGAATAATAGACTGTGGCTACTTAAACAGTTTTCTGGCTACATTTTATAGTTATTACAGTGTTTTATAGTTTACATTTAAACTGGTACTTTTTAAGGGAAATCTTGTGTTTGTAAGTGACACTTTCAAAAACTCAATACAGCTGCCTCTTTTTAATTTTGCCCTTTAAAATGGAAAAGTACAAGTGCGTCTTTAATATGTATATTCTGTTCTGAGATATAACATAGTGTTGGAAAGTCAACCCAGATCAAGGAACCCACTCTATTCTAAAACCTGGTTTAAAAAAAGCACTCCACCCACTTTGAAGTTTTAGCACGTATAGTCCATCAGATGAGCTGTTCGCTTGCTTGTTGGGGTGACGTCCTCCATGGGAGCTCCTTGAGTTGAAGCAGGGAGCGCAGGACCTCTCCATCCACTGTTCTGTGTAGGATCCTCATCTGGATGAAGAGACCCGTTAAGGAGAATGAAGGATATTCAAAGGAAGGAATGTGTTGTACTGTTGATAACTCATTAGCTGACTGATTGATCCTTGAGATAATGAATGCCTGGTTTATTTTATTTGTGTGTGTGTGTGTGTAGTTGTGTGTGTGACAGCCACTCAGAGGCAGTGCTGTAATTTGGCTTTCATCTGTTCACCCCTTTATTACAAACAACTCTTACCACCCCAAAAGTGTTTTGAACCAGTAAATGAAATACAAAGTTCAGTGACCATCTGCTTGTCAACTTTGTTTTCTCAGCCAGTGTCAATTCCCATTAATGCTATTTCCTTGCTGTTATAAGTCACCATGAGTTTTGCATTTCGATATATTACGTTATCCCCCTCTCTAGTCTTGCTTGGCCATGAGTACCCGTCTGGTTTTGTCTTCACGTTCTTTCACTTGGGTAACCAATGAACAAGGGATAAAAGTCTACTGGGCGAAATRGTAGCTCATGAAAATGCAGGAATTGGCATTCGAAAGGCAAGAAAATGAACCTGAAGTGCTGAGCATCTGTCCCTTGCGGAGGTGGGTGCTCCCAGGAAGGCACCTGGATCACGAGCGCGCTTGGGAGCAAGCGCTCGGTGCCGCTCTGCATTGGGCCCCTGCGCTGCTCCCGGTGCCACCAGCGCCGGCAGGYTGGGCCAGGTTGGGCCACATTGAGCCCGGTGCTGTCTTGGCGGCTGCCCTACATGTCCCTCAAGGCACAGTACCAAAGCGATGACTTGCAGGGGACAGCGGAGCGGCGCTGGGGCTCACTGCAAAGCGGCCACCCCGCCGCAGCGCCCACTCAGCCCATCACTGCATCTCAGCATGGGGGTWAGGCACGGAAATGCCGGCACCCGCRGGGACGAAGCATGAGGGTCTTTCCGARCACTTAGGCTTGGGCCTTGCTAAGCTAGCAGGGGTTCCCAGCCCCGTGGCRCACGTCCCGTAGGGTCCCCATGGCCGCACAGCGCCCTGCTGCCCACAGAACGGAAAGCGTGACGTGGTTACACACAACACTTCTGGCTTTTCTTTATTTCCCCCACYCGCCTTTATTTCCCATGTGTTTGGGTTGGGTTTGTTTCGTTTCCTTCTGTCCCCTCCTTGCAATGAAACTTCCATGGGTATTCCAGGGCACGGCCGTTCCAGGTGTAAAAACGGATCTCCTCGTCCCACGCTTCACCAACAACGTAGCCAAGGCACTTGGGGCACCGGAGTCTCCTCGGGCAGAACCAGAATGTAGCCTGTGTCTTTTATACCAAATCCGATTTCTGAAAGGAGAGAAGTAGAGATAATAGCTTTATTAAAGGAGTGTGTGAGAGAGAGAGAGAGAGTCAGAGAGGGAGCGAGAAAGGGAGACGGAAGAGGGGCATCTGGGAAGTTGAAGGGTCTAGACTTGGGGTAGTAAAAAACGAACCAACAGGTGAAACTTCTTTTTTTTTTTTTAATTTAATTTTATTTTATGAGTCGCAAAATCCACTTGGAAACAAAAGATGGGGAGCGGAGGGAATGTTTTATGCCTTTTGACTGCCCACGACCCCAGGGGAAGTGGRAGTTGACAAACACTGCACCAAAACCTGGAAGGGGAAGAGGGGGAGGCCAAAGGCAAGCGCGAGGGAGGCGATGCCCGGCCCCAGCTCTGTGTCTGCAAGGTTCTTTTTCTACAGCATCATCTCAGCCCAGTGACCCCACGAAAGCCCTGAGCCGTTGTGTTCCTTCACTGTGCGGTTTCTGTAATAAAAGAGTGTTAATCCATGTTAATCCTTGTGAAAATTATCGTGTGCAACAGTATTTTCTTGTGTACTGCTTTTTCCCTATGTGACTTGTCCCTTTTTTTCTTTTTTTTTCTTTCTTTCTTTTTTCCTTTTCTCTCTTTTGTTTTTTTCTTTCGGTAAATATGTCTTTCTTCTTTTTAAAAGAAAAACAAGGCAAACTGATGTGTTGTAGACCTATATGTAACCTATTCCTTAGTCTCATATTATAGGTATGTTATAAGAATGGATATTTTACTTGGCTTTAGAATGTTTTACAAGAAAACTAATTCTTAACCAATCAAGTTCTTGCTACTAAAAAAAAAAATGCTTGTGTTTTTCATCATGACGTTGTGTGCTTCTAATTAATAATCATTTTCGTTGTAGAAAAATGGAGTGAATTTATATTAGTCTTGGAAACTAATAATAGCATTGTAAATTTATGAGATGATTTTAACAGAAAATACATTATAGAAGAATATAGTTATTTTAATTGTAATATTACTAACTGTAGGGTGAGAAAGGAGGTCCCGTTGTGGTGAACTATGTTATAGCTTGTTATTCACAGTTTCTTTTTGATCATTTTTTCGGTCTCTGAGGTGAAACGAGTTATTAATCAGAATTTGTAAACTCACATATGCATATTGTATATGTGTAGAAATGTAATCACACTTTGTCTTGGAATTACATTAAACTGTTTTAAGTCACTGCAAAGCTTGTGTGTCAGTATTTCTTCTAACTGGTTAAAGTTTGGGTGGTTTTCGCTTATTATTGTTTAATCTTCAGAGTCTATTTGAAAAACACCAGTAATAGTGTCATTAATAATAAATAAATCACTTTCCTTTGAGGTGACATTTTTAGATTTCTGAGCCTAGTAATTTTTTTCCAATACAGAAGAGCATCTGTGTTCAGATCTGAGCGTCACAGAGATACAGAAGGGTACTCAGCGCTGCAATTTTAGTTTAGATCCCGTTCGAATTCCCTGGCATGCCTATTAACACTGACTGAAGCGTGAGGGTCCGTCGCAAACATCAACCTGTTTCTTCTTGTTTGCTATGCCAGAACCCTTGCTCCATTTGCTCCCTTTCCTTTCTTTGATGAGTCCCGGCTGACCTTGGAAAGTTTGGACATTAAAATGCTSAAACCACCATTTGTTGCTGATAGTACTAGGTAGCCTTTGAGTTGTGCTGGGTTTTCATTGCTAGATGTATTCAGCAGCGAGCTGCAGAGGGGTCTGTAAAGGATGTCCCCTTACATGCTCTTACCTTGGAGAAGACAAGTGGCCTTTAATGGTAGCGGAACCAGACCTAGCTGTTTTCATTGCTGACTTTTCTCCATGCAGCGCCTCAAGCTACTGGTTTCCTGGACTACACAATTCATCTTGTATTTAATTCATATCTAACTCTATTCCAGGGGATGATTGGATGATTTTTAATGGTTGGTACCGTAGCAACTACAACACGGAGCTACACTGTGCATTACAGAGCCGATGAATGGGTTACCCCAACGCGGTATCCGCTTGATGGAGCTGCACAGCACCGCCATGCAGTGTGCTCGTGTCAGTAAGTAAAGCTKGAGATAAAACGGGAAGAGCGTTTTAGCAGGGACTGTCTGTAGTGAAGCAAAGACCCTCATTCCCATGGCTGGCAGTCCTGGGCTTGGTTGCTAGAGTTCTGTTTCAGGAATTTCTAGAACATCTAACGAGGTCTAACGCGTTACTGCTGTGAATTTCTAGGTAGACGTTGACATTTCTGGTAATGAGAGGTCAGGACACCGTTCTCCTGGCTGGCCCACACTGGCTGAGACCCGAATTCAGTAAAAGCAATTAAGGCTCTAATGCCTAKGCAGCCCACCAGTGAAGTTTGTGTTTAATTTGAAACCATGCATCCTATTAAGTGTAATTCTTTTGCAACAGAGGCTAACAGGTAATGTCTGCACAAATGCTTTGCTGGAAATGGAGAGCTCACTGCTTCATGATACAAGGAAGAGGCTTTAATGAATGATCTCATCTCAGAAACAGCTGTAAATCCTGAAGAGCGAGATTAACTAGAGTTTCCCCATGTCTGCGTTGTGTTACACTATCTTTTTTTTTTTGAAAATGTAACTATAAAACTGTAAAAAAATATATTTATCTTTCTGTTGTCTGAGAAAGAGGCAGATTAAAAATAAATTGAAGTTGAAGAATGTGATTTCTTACCACTTTTGCCCAGGTGAGGAAAATTGTTTCTCAATTTAAGCAGGGCTGTTTCTAAGGGAACCTTTGATGACTCCTGTAAGGAAATGGTGGGACTCTTCAGCCGGCAGAGAAAAAGGTGAAAATGTTCTTAGAGTATTATTGGACACCATCAATGACCCAAAACTGTCCCATAGACCTCCCAGCACCAAGGAGCAGTGTGGGAGCGCAGTGATTTCTCAGGAGTTGTTGCTCACAACCCACCCTGCGTTGCTCGCTYGGGAGCAGCCAGGGAAGCTGAAAGCAGGTATGTGGCTGTGCTAGCACAGGGCAYGTAAACGTGGGGGTGACCACAGCAGCACAGACTGGCTGGGCCTCTGGTAGCTGCTGCCCTGCACTGTGGTAGCTCSGTGTTAGTGGAACCTCTTCCAGAGGCTAAAAGGGATCTCTGTTGCTCCTCTGAAAATGTTKGAGCAAAACCTGTTTGCTCAAGGTGGTAGCTGCTCTCCCACCCAAAAGTAGGAGTGGGGGACAGGCATATGAGCAGGATGTACATGTATGTGTCCATATGTCTCATCCTGGCGTGTGGTACTGTCCAATCCAGAGGCTGTGTTGTAATATTTGAATATCTATGGCTTGCCTTTCATGCTTAAACATACAAAGAGATCTTAGCTGGCTTCCTGAGGTGCTTGGCGCTGCTAGCTCCTGTCCCTTCCAGTGAAGTCAGAGCGGGGGACAGGGAGAGGAGGGGGCACAGTCCTGTCSCTTGAAACTTGGGCTGTTGCTCTTCAGTCACCTCCGTACTCGTGTCAGYGCTTCACAGGGAATGCGTGCTGAAACCAGGAGTCTGAAGCTCATCAATTCTTGGTCCTTCACTCTTATTCTTGCGAGCCGCTCCGTGTTACTGTTCCAGCCCACCCAGGGCGAACGTGCCTGCGTCAGCATTTCCTCTCATGCAGTTTTCCTTTATGCTTTCTTCTGTGAGACCGCTGCGTAAAGCATGGRCAGCGAAGCCAATGCTGTTATTCCCTGCGCTGCACTGTGCACCAAAGCCTGGATTACTGGGCAGCTCTGCCCAAAGGGAAGCGGCCGTGAACAGAGCTCAGCGCACAGATCCGGGTGCACACGGAACCTCTTGCACAAGGCAACGCGCTGCCCGGTGCTCAAGGGCCAAAACATGGGCCTGGGGGTGCGAGAGGCCGTGTCCAGCAGGCATCCAGAGCCCTTCTCATCCCTATTTGGATAAGCATGCTGCCTTGGTTGTATGAACGTGTCAAACACCCAAAAGACATTTTATTTTATTTTATTTTATTTTATTTTATTTTATTTTATTTTATTTTATTTTATTTTATTTTATTTTATTTTATTTTATTTTATTTTATTTTATTTTWTTTCTGAGCTTAAAAAAAACCTTGAAATGCAAAAAATCTTGTAGCTCAAAAAGCTTGTAATATTTCATTAAATAGTGGGGGGGGGGGGAACAAAACCCTATGGTTGGAAGGAAAGACTTACTGTACTTCAAAATGCCATGACTGAAGCATGGGATTGAAATTCAGGTCCTCTCCAGGCAGACATAGTCTGGAATCCGCAAGGAATAATTTATACATACATGGGGAGAAAAAAAAAAAGGCATGGCTAGCCCTGCTGCTCTTCATCCAGGACACTGTGGTGATGCCTCAGCTGCTGCTCCAGGCTGCGCTGCTCCCCTGCACTCGGGGTTTGGTCACAGCTCCCCGACGAGCTCCTGGGCTGCCCTGGGAAGGCTCGTCCCAGCCTCCGCGCCTGCTCCTCCGCAGCCAGGCACCCTCGCTCTGCCTCTGCAGCTCGGGCAGCACCAACCGGCCCTCTCCTGGGTAACCATAGGAATAATAAYAACAAAAAAGGGAGACTGGAAAGAATCCCATCAGGCACTCATGAAATTTTAACAATCCTTCAAGTCTAATATGCCAGATATAATATAGATATAAGCTATTCTTAAAAGCTGTCRGTGAGGGCGATACTGCAGAGCTCTGCTTTTTGACACGGAGACCCGGCTCCTTTTGTATTCAGGTCTCTTTCTTTCCCCCTGCCTTTCCTTGCCTCTGTACATACCCCGCTCCTTTCTTCAATGCCCCTTGTCCTGCACCCTCAAAGCAAATCCCAGGATTACTTTATATTATATATTTCCATTTTTTAAGGCTTTAAATAATATCATAAACAGCTGTGTTTGATTATGGTAGGGCCTGGAGACTCTGAGAGAACCGGCTCGCTGTTCTTTCTGTTCTTTGTTACGGGGATAGTTGGTGGTAGTCATATCTTGTGTAGCTGGTGATGGTCATATCTTGTACCACGTTTGTTTGAAACCTCCATGTGCACAAGCCTCACAGATGATAAAATGCTGGTGAGAAGGACYGAAGCATTCGAGCTGCCTTTCCCCACATCCGTGCAGTGACCCCTAAACCTGTGTCCCTTGCTCTGCTCCGTGTCACCCCTGCCAGAGGCTCGATGAGATAGGAAAGCAAGGGCTACAACTTGGACATGCCAAGTGAAGGCAAAGAGGATGGTGCAAAGGGCGGGCTGCGTGTGATGCGAGAGGTCCTGGTGCTGCTGAACGAGATGTATAAGGAAGGGAGGAAAYGTTCCAGCGCAAGAGACAAAAGGAAATAAAAGAGAACTAAGTGGGAATCACGCACTGGCTTGAGAAGAGTAAAGGAACAGGGGTATGGATGGGGGTGGGTGGGGGGGAAGAGGTTTTTTTTCAGCAGTAGTGAGTTCCCACTGCACTGTGGAACAGGGGACTGGTGGGTGCCCAACTTTTTTTTTTTTTTTTTTTAAAAAAGAAAGAAGAACCCGGTTCCCCCGAGTGAGGTTTTTCCGCCCATCAGGGCGTCCCTGTAGCAGCAGCCATCGCGGCGGGCGCAGGGAAGGGCAGCTGCTCTGGGGTTCTCGCCGCTCCCGGGTTCGCCTGGCCCCGGGGGCCGGGTCCCCGCTGGCCACAAGCCCGAGGCCGGGGTTGCCGCGGGCTGCCCCGGCTCCGCGCGCGGCCCTCAGCCCACGGGGCGGCGCGGCCGGCAGAGGGCGCCCTGCGCCCGGGAAGCGGCTGCGGCGCCGCGTGGCTCGCGCGGCCTGCGCGCCCAACGGCCCCAACGCGAGGGGCGGCGCTGCCCCAAGAGCCCGTGCAGGGCCGAGCGGCGGGAAGCGGCCCCGCGCTGCTCGCTCCGCGTGCAGGGCACGGCGATGGCCGGGGCCGGCGCTGTGAGGGGCAGAAGGCGCTGCGGAGCCTGCCCGCCATGGCGGGGCCTGCCCCTCATCCCAGGGACCGGCGCCGCGCGAAGATCTTTAACAGCCCAAACGGTGCCAAACGGGTAACGGCCCCGGGGCAGCCAGTGTCCGACACAGCCGTTCAGTGCAAGCGTCCCACCGAACTGACGGCAGTGCTGCTGCCGCACAAAATGTAGGGGTGAAAGCTCTTGGAGTCCCTGCACCCATCTCGGTTATCCCTTAAACAAAATCAGGAGTCATCCAGCCCCTAAGCCCATTGCTTCCCAGAGATTCCCAGCTGCACATGAAGAATATCATTTCTTAGGAAGGTGAGGAATGGTTTTGGTTGTTTCCCCCCAGACGTTTCACCTCAGTTGCAAAAGGGCATCCTGATACTCAGCCCTGAAGTCACCAAGGTGGAGAAGGGTCTCCGCTTTGCCTCTCCTCCTTCCCACTTTYGGAGCTTTCAAAGGTGTCAGGGCTTCCAGCAGGAAACACACCAGGGCTTTGAGTCATGTGCAGCCAGGGATCTGCTGTGCAGAGCAGGAGTAACCCATAGGTAATCTCTGAGGAACAGAGTGCTGCTTACAATGTAACCGATGCTTGGGTCCTTTCGTAGTCTGTTATTACCCCTTACATTTAATAAAATTGTTGTAAAGGTAACTTTCCTGTCAGCACCTTTGTCACTTATGACCCTGCCTCACTAGAGTGGAGGTCGCAGAGAGAGGACTGTTTTTAAGGGATATCAATAGGGACACCTGCTTCTCTAAGCGCAGGCGGGCAGGGTCATGGAGCAAAGGGCCCGTTCGCTGGGAAGTTCAGCTTTCTGTGTCTGCCTTCCCTTCTGCTTTTCTTCTCTGTTTTCATGTTCTCATCTCTTCTCMTCCTCACTTTCCTCATCAGAACCAAGCAGAGTCCTAATTGGCCTGTGCTGAGCTCTCTGTTGTGCGAGCCACCCAGTTCATTTGCCCAGGACTCGRTATTTACTCTCTGGACTGTGAAGCATTTATTCTTGTTATTCTTACCTTTTTTTTGCTGTTTCCCCCATCTCCACTTATTAACAGGCCTCCCCAGGGAAGGGCACTTGAAGCGCGTTGCTGAACACAGTTAGGATCTTCTGAAACCACTTCCGCTGCCTCTGCCTTCTGTGGGGTGCAACACGCGCATCCCCTTTTCTCCCTGGGGCCTGTCCCCTGTGGCAGCGCTCTGCACTTAGGCTCATACAGTGGTTACCCCAGCAGGACAGCCTCACAATCTTGAACGTACCTCTTTCTGGTGGAGCAAGCAGTGGTTTCTTCCATGACTTGTGGGAGAACCTGTTTTTACTCCCTGGGAATCGTGCAGTAGAAGAACAACAGGCCTAACGCAAGGGAGTTGTGGTGGTCACTCCAGAGCATCACGCCGTGCCGAAGGGCCCTGTCACGCTSAAAGAAACCCCCTGTGGCTCCTCTGGAGACATGAGTGCACTGCTGCTGCTGTCCTGCAGAGCAGACCCTCTGATCACACTGARCATCACCTCACCGAAGGGAGGAGAATGAGTGTGACGCATCCTCTGCACCTCCAGGGAAATGCAGTCATGAACTGTGGCCTGATGCTAATTGATGCCAATGAAAAGACTAYGGCAGACGTTTGAGCAGAGCTGCAGGTAAGGACAAGTGATGCTCTTTGAACCCGACTGCTGCTAACCACAGAGGAAGGTACTGTGGTATCTCCAGTCATGGAAATGCTGTTAAGCCATTTGGACAAAGGTTAAGAGAACTGTAAGTGGAGGCAAGAGAACTGTCCATCTCTGTGTCTCCTTCACTTCTTGGACTGCCTGATCTTTCCTGCGCTGGGATTTGTCTTTGTGGGACAGAGAAACACTCAGTGGAGGTACCAAAGTGCTGCTCTGGGCTGACATCTTCTCACAGCTTGCTCTCTGGTCCTCTGCCCTCCCAGGACCCAGATTACGACATGCAGGAGTTCTGCAATGCTCTGCAAGGGGGAGAATGAAGCTCATCTAGGGAGAGGAGAGACTAGAGCTTGTCCCATCCCTTCCCTAGTCTCCTCAAGAAGCAGAAGAGGTTGTGCTGCTCTGGGAGGAGATCAGGGCACAACCATTGAGAGAAGATTAGGGTCAGGAGGCCACAAAGGCAGTACAGAGCAGAGCAAAAGATTAGTACTAATTTTGCCCAAAAGAATGAACCAAGTAATTGCAGGCTGGCTAGCCTTTATATTTCCAGGGAAAATAAAGGAAATGTTTGTATGGCATTCACTTGAGAAAATTAAAGAATGTGAATAATGCCASTGACATAGTTTTGAGGTAGCTATAAGCAGATTTCTCAAACCAACCTGATTCTGTGCTTTGATGAGACTATATTTTTGCATGACAAACATAACTGCACAATGATAATGTACTAAGACAGTTAAACACATGAGTCAGTACCRCATTTTGATTTTAAAAATTAACACTAAGTAGCATCAGTAAAGCTTTTATGAACCGCAGTGAGGATCGGCCGAGTGATGGATCTCAGGAAGCCAGCGCAGCTCGTCGAGAGCAGAACTACCCCTGAAGCTGCTTAACAATTTAATCYGTGATCAAAATGGGTATAAAACCACTATCGATAACAACAGGGTTAGGGACGATTACCAGAGCAAAAGAGAGTCTTGCAGAGCAACGTGTCACGCTCTGGCAGGAAAGGGCTCGCTCGTCTCCAAAAGACACTTGGTAAGTGTAGGTTGGAAGTTCGGGCTTAGCGGATGGCACTGGCAAGATTGAAGCATCCAGTATGTTCTGAGGAGGTTGCTTTTCATTCTAAGGGCCTGTCTGAGATCAAGGGGCAGGCAGCAGGTAGCCCTCCAGGACCAGTACATTCCCCGATTCCCTTTTGGGCTTCCTAGGCAGCAGAGAGCCTTTTCCTCCACAGCAAAGCCACCGAGCAGCCTTCCCAGCTGCTGGCACAGAGAGGACTCAGCCACCTGCATCCACTGCCATCAGTGCCARTGTGAACAGGAGCTGGGTGGGTTAAAGCCCACGTGAAGAGCAGAGCAGATAACCTTTCGATCCTGTCTCCAGGTGCTGCTTGCTGGATTAATACCCTTGTACCTGCCGTAAGGAAAGCTTGAGCTGTTTGTGCACAGAGCGGGATCACTCCCCTCCTGCAAACCGATAGCCCTTCCTGGTGCGCCCAGGCAGCAGCAGGGAGGCAGTTGCTTGGGAACCACCCAGYGCAGCCTCCGGAGGGACAGGCAGCAGGGTCAAGTGACAGCTTCGCTCTCAGGTTTACCCGAGGCTTTGCTGTTGTTGCTATGGCTCTTGGTTGTCGCTGCTTTTCTTACCTGGGAGGGATGAGGCCTCGCAGCTGTGTGGAGCAGTGGATGGCAGGAGGCACAGGCTTCGGGTCCAGCACGTCATCTGGTCTGCGTCACTGCTAACCAGGGATTTTAGTGTCTCCTCCATGCAATTTTCCCTAAGATAATGGAGACTGTCATGAATGGAAAAGCACTCAACATGTGAAAACACCCCGTTAGAGGCATCTTTTTTCCTAGCACCCAGGCTACATGTAGGCAATGACCTGAACACACGGTGTGCCCTAGAGGTGAGGTGCCTTTGACTAAACCTTGTGAGCAGTTCCCTGGTGACAARCTTCTCTTTCTGTCCTCCTGCCCTCAGAAAGCAGCAGCTGCTGCCCTGCACTGTGCTGACCCTACAAGCTTTTGGCCAGCAGCTAGTCAAGTACGCTCAAGAACAGCATTTTTGGAAGAGAAGATGCTTTTGCAGTCTAAACAAAGCAAGCCGTCAAGTAAAAATTGAGATAGAGCAGAAAAGAGCATTTGTACACGTCCTGCTAGAAAACACTGTTGTTTTGGATARCTTCCATTTAATATAAGCACATTGCTGGAGGTCAAGTGTGGGCACCAGCTCTGGCAAAGTTCACTCCAAGGTAGGTTGGCTTTTTCAGACCCATCCCAACACTGCTGTAAGTCAGCTGCTCAGCTTTGWGCAGCTGAGGTTTCCCACAGGTCAGTGCCTTTGGTTTCTCACTGGGTTTAGGAGAAATTAACACTTGTGCTAAGGTACATGAATGGGTATTTCCTCATGTACTTCTTTAATCTCTGTGAGATTTCAAAATCTGCTAGGATCTTCTCTGTTGTCACTGTTCCTTCCCATTTTTTTCCCCTCTAACATCTTTCTGTACAGCCAAGTGGGAAAATAGCCAACAAGAAAACTGAGATATTGATGAGCTTTGTAAAAAATAACTTGCTCTCTCATCACTCTTCAAACGTCGGTTTGTCCTACCGCTATTTACAACCACCCTAAGCTGCCAGCAGGTGATCTCTGTGGAAAATTACCAGGGGTCCCAAGGTCCTSCAAGACTATATGTGGGTACAACACTTAAAAAATTTTTGACAATGGTCCAAAGTTCTAGATTTTGCTGTGCTTGAGGTGAAATACAGCCTTGTCTGCTGACATGGGCCCTTGAGAGTTTTTCCATAAAGGTATGTATGCGATGTATATGACCTCCTGTACATACATGCATTATCCAACCATTCTTAAAACCATCYTGTTATGTCATATATGCACACGCACACAATGAAAAACTCAGCTGCAAAACTGGGTGTCTGAAAGAGGGCAATCCAAGGGATCAATCCCTGACTGCAAACAGAGAGTGCCTTATTAATGTGGGCTACCTCGTTTCTCAGTCTATGGCAGCTTATGCTGAAGGATGTTTCAATTTCCATATATCCCTGACATTTCTTTTGACACTCATTTACTATTCCTTAGGTTGGCAAGGAAGTCCGCTTTCCCTTGCACAAGCGACTGGGTTAAGTTACTTCTGAAACGGGACAGTGGCCCTAACTGGTGAGCTTTCACAACATGCCGAGTGGCAGCCGTCCTCCCCTACCGCTTTGCGCGAGTACGTGGTGCTTCTTTCCCTTGCAGCTTCTCTTCCGTCCTGTGCACGCTGACTAACTAATTACATTGACTTTGAGAGGATTCATTTAGGAATTATATCCATTTGACAACCTTCAGTCCTTCAACTGGTTGTCCCGATCAGAGTTGTATTTGAGGGTATAAAGTCAGCACAGTTGTCACAAGCTATGAACTATGAAGATAGGACTAGACCTAAAGAAATTAGGCAAGTCTCCCCTTTCTTGCCTAAAGGTGTCTCCTGAGACTCCAAAATTTTATCTCTGGCTCTGCAACTAATTTACTTGGTAGGTCTTGGGATTTTTTTGCCTTCTATCTTCCCTTTACACATTTTCCCATTTCTTTGCATTTTCCTTTCTCATGATTGCTTTAGCTCTTTAGCTGCATGCTGCTCTGAAGTGTGCTACTCGAGAGCATTTGCATAGGAGCCTGCAATGGAGCTGAGGCTGAGGTGAGAGTAAAGTTACCAAAGCACATGAAGAGGCACGCTGTCGGGCAATTTAAAAACTAATGTCTGGCTTTAGGCAAACAATGTGTAGCATTTGATAAATTAGTTGCAGCTGAGAGGACCATTTTCAAAGGATCATCCACCTMCAGCACAAAATCCATGTTTAAGAGGTATGCCCAACTCCAGTCCAAACTCCCACCAAAAGAAAAAAAAATTCTCTCCACCCTTTCCAACTCTTTTTTCAGGGTAGATGTGAGTATGCTCAAAACTGAGGACTGGAATCTTTGAAAACACTTAACTAATCCTATTGTAACAGGATGACAAAATGGAAAGGAAGGATGGGATGGTGAGAGATAGAAAAGATTGATAATTGTTTCCTTGGCAACTGAAACTCAGGAGCTCCATGCAGAAATTGCTGGAGAGAAATGACAGAGGCAGCTGGCCTGGGTGGTCGTTAGGGGCTTTTCTGCCCTCAGGCTCTCGATCTTGGGCTAAGCTCATATGTGCTAGTATGATGCTGCATAAAGAGACTGAGCTAGTGCTAAACAGAGCTTAGAAGCTGTATAACTTTTGYATAGCTGCATACTAAGAAACCCTTGGGTAGAAGAGAAGCACTACTTTGCCCTTTTATAAAATGGGCAAATATGAAAAAAATGCAACGACTTGCCAAGGATTATTAAAGTTTTTTGCAACGCAGAAGGCGGACACAAATCCCGGGCTCTTGCTCGCATCACTGCAAGGGGAACATGTGCCCCCTCAGCTGAGGTGCTCCGGAGGTGTTCAGGGCTGCTGGCTAAGGAAGCGGCGAGCAGAGGAAGCAGGCACTGCTTCGGGAATGCCCTTTGGCTGCACGTGGGTCTGGGCTGCACTGTGTTGCCAGCACAAAAAGGTCCCAATCCTGCCTACTGCTCTATAGCAGCAGATCTTCATTAGCAGATTGAAATGCAGGAACTGGGGCAGATATATGAATATTAATGAAAGATTGACTAAATTCATGCTATTAAAAGATTTCTAGTCCCGAAGAGTAGGTGGAGTCTTTTCAAAAATGCATAATTAAATATAATGTTTGATATCTAACTTTAAAGGCACWAAGATAGTGGATTTTGATTTTAGTTTTTCATTTATGTAATGCTTTGCAGGTTTGAGATGGAAATATGTCTTCATTTGAACATTTTTCTTTTTTTTTTTCCTTCTATGTCTCATGTACCAGTGTTTGTTAACGCTAAATTTCATCACCATGAATTTTGGTGTGCCACYGGGCAGCTAGTATTGATTTCCACTCCGAAAATGGAGCATCAAATGTTTTGTGTATTTATAACTGTGGATGCACCCACACAGATATAAAAGACAGATGAAGGTGAAATCAGAATTGTAATTAATCACCTCGCCACTTTCAAGTTAAGCTTTTGTGACCCTAGTGTGTGTAGCAGGTAAGTGTTGGAGACTAGACAACACCACACCATGCTTRTGAAAGGCATCTCCAAGCAAAATGCTTTGCATTTCTATACATCCACTAGAAACTGCAAATTCAGGATAGCAAAACTGCTAGTAGTCATGAGAGGAAGTCTCAGACTGCACCATTAGGGCAGCCRCTTCATTTATTACTGTCTGACCACGACACTAAAGAGTTGCCAACGCCTCTGTCATCATGTGCTACCTCTCAGCTTAGATGAATGATAGATWGCCAGCTTTGCACAGTGATTCCCTGTACAAGTGAGCAGGGCAGTTACATGTGTCCTTCTGATCCTCTGCAAGGAGTTAGTGACCAAGTCAGTGACATAAGGTTCAAATATCAGGATAAGAAAATGAAAGGATCCTTCTATCTACTTTTTACTCTTTGGTTTCTATGACAGAGACTGTTGGCTTTCTGAATGTCACAGAACAAGTTATTTTGAAAAATACAGTGAAAGAAAATGGTATTYATGCTTCCTGAGAGCTGGGCTAGCAGTAAGTTCATGAATAAAATACTATGTAAAATATCAGTACGATCATGTTCTCAGGATGGAAGAATAGCAGAATCCTGCCTGGTTTTTGGAAGTATTCCCTCAAGGCAATTAGCACTGGAGTATACAGATGTATGTATCTGGGTGTGTGATTAGGGTGTAAAAGGTAAAAAGTAAGGCTAAAATGAGCAAGTTTGTTTTTTATTGCTCTTCTGTTTAAAAGCTTACTTGCTTTTTCCCTCTTCTGCTTATTTTCACCTTGTCAATATCTAAATAGCATGTCTTCGGTTCCTTTGTTGAAGAACATTTGGAGATCTGAATAACAATTTCAGTAAAATGTATCATTTTACAAGGAACAGTAATTTAACTACCTAGAATAGAGAGATAGCTATTCCCCTAAGGAAAAAAAAAAGGAGGGGGGGAAAAGATATTTAAGGAAGAGGAAATCAAAAAGAAATAAAATTTTTATTACTTTGATTCATGAGTAACTAAAATGAGAGATCAAGGTTGGGATTCATTTCATCTAACTCTATCCCTCTAAAAGGGAGGGCTTGGTTGTCAAAGCCTTCCTCTATAGGCAAAGAATAGAGGTCGACAAAGCCAGAGGCTGATCTGTCTGACCTGTCTCGCAATGAAATGCATATTATTTCTTTCTGTTCACAACAAACTAACATAGTTTGGAGACTGAATTTCAAAGAAATCAATGCATATAACTTCAGCTAAAAAAAAAAAAAAAAGAGATCTATCACATATGTCCTGGTTGAAGTATGGAATGCAAGTTTTCCTACGCTGAAGTGGAAGTAGGGATTGTTTCATCCTGCCAAAAATGAGAGAAGTCAAAGGATGCAGTACCTGAAGCCAAAACGGGGAAATGCAGGATAGGTACTGCAGAAGAGTAGAAACAGCAAGGGAGGTCCAATAGCCATGCTCAAGCCTTCCAGAGCTTCAAGGAAGTATACTTGAGGGTATGGAATTTATCCAACTTTTTCAAACAGTACAGAATGTGCTTCCTTCCAGAAAGGCCATTTGGCAAGGCTAATAGATGAGTTTGATTTGGGGAAATTAATATGTTGTCACCAAATCCTGTAAGTCTCAAAATCACTGGCATTTTTCAGTCCCAGATCCTGGAGCCTTGCGCTTTCGGAACTCAGATTTTACTTTAAACAAACAAAGTTTTTCTAGATAGTTAATAAAGCTTGAAGAGGTGATTTGTAAGGACTCAAAATAAGGAAGGGCAACTGTAAAAGTAGAGACTTCACATCTATTAGCCATGATGATGATTTCTGTCTACTTGGACTTAACCACTGAGCTGGTATTAACATAGCAGTAACATCACACATGGC
Organism: Nothoprocta perdicaria; assembly: GCF_003342845.1. Lineage (NCBI taxonomy): Eukaryota > Metazoa > Chordata > Aves > Tinamiformes > Tinamidae > Nothoprocta > Nothoprocta perdicaria. The sequence continues at coordinate 1,229,564 of NW_020455317.1, forward strand.
CTCTGATCCAAAACTGTTTCCTGTGTTGAATGTGGAAGCAAAAAAAGGAGGCAATTCTCTGTATGGCATCTTTCTTTTCTTCCACTTCCCCCTGTGCCCTTTATATGCAATTTGCCCCATATATGCAGCTCAGGAGACATTTAGACAAACAGTTATAGTGCAAATATAGGCGAGTCTTTACCATGATAGCAAAAATAAAAACACTCTAGTGAAAGTGTATGTATCAGAAGCCTATGATAAATTAGGTATGCCTTAAAGTGCCTTTGGTTGCAGATAATAATAATAATAATAATAATAATAGTAATAGTAATAATAATAATAATAATAATAATAATAATAATAATAATAATATAATAAAGTGTGTTAAAAGATCACTGTAGATAACTTTTAAAGAAGGAGTCCATTTTTAGAATAGCAGCATTTCATCTGACTTACAGACATTGGAGCATAATTGAAAGCAAGACAGCCAAGAGAACTAGCGGGGTTAAGCTATGGGAATTCAACTGAACAATGTTTTGCATTCAGATAATTGCATGAAATTGGACCATTAGTGCAATTTTTTTGCAAATTGTAATAACATAAAACAACGTGAAAAAAATCCCAGTGTATATATTCAACTAATGTGCTAAAAGGGAGCCACAACTGGTTTCAGACAGAGCACAGAGCACTTTCATTAACTATTCAGAGCTGTGTCCAAACACTGATTTGAATCTCACCGGTGACTCAAATGGACTTTCAAAGGGAAAGTTTCTTTTATAAAATAGTAASTAAATAAATATAATTTAATAGTTAACTTGTGGTTTTCACTGGCAGGAACATTATTAACATGTCCTTTATCTGACCTTAATTTAATGTTGCATAAAATACCAGTGAAAAGAACAGGAGAAAGAGAGAAAGACTTTTGGCTCRAATTGCTGCTGCCTGCTGCAGTAGTTGTCCTGGCTGCACCCAGCGGCAGCGGCAACTGGTGCCTTTTTAGCTCCTTCCGTGGGACGGAATTATTCTGTTCTGTGGCTTCCCCCTGGCTAGGCAGAATGGTTATCGGGGGAGATTTCCMAGGACCTCCTTTGTCTTCCTTTCTTCCTCTTTATTTCTCGCCCTGGATTCACCCCCGTGACTCACCCTCGGTATTTGTAAAGTGAATCTGTAAAGGACAGTATTAGGAGCAGCTTCTGTCGGTGCAGCCTGAGCCCATTYGAGCCACCAAGGCAGACGGGTGCTTTCCTTAGGCCCAGCACTGACCTGGGCGAATTATTCTAATGCTCTGAGCACAGCCTGGCTAATGCCTCCTGCCGGGGCACCTGGAAAGGACTACTGCAATTTGTTTTGCTTTCATCCTTATTGAACTCTTGCATGCTTAGGAGCATGTGCCAGCCACAGGATTAGCGGGACTGTTGAGGACACTGCCTATGAGGGTCAGTCAATCCCTGATTTGCCTGGGTTTTTCTTTCCCTGTTTCTGAAGGAAGGGAAATATTTGAATTGTATTTATGTTGAACTTGGAATATCATAATATCAAATAACCATTTTGTGGATCTGTGGTCAGTAGTTCAACCCATTTACTAGCATTTTTCAACYGAACATCCACATCAGAGCACAGAAGAAGACATCATGTACTGAACATGAACGTAAAAGACAGTGGCGCTGTAAGTAAGAGGTGCCTTAGGAACTCCATTTAGCAATGGAATATGCCTTTTATCTCATCTTGTTCCCAGGGCTCTGTTTTGTGCCCAGTCTACGTTAGCCTCAAAATACTGAGAGATGACATTTTTGTAGCTTTCCTTGAAAGGGCTATTCCCGTGCTGGTATATCCCACTGCCAGAAGTTTTATCCCAACATCCTGACTCACTTTTCTTTTTTGGATTAACTTATTTCTGTTTCAAGCACTGCCCTTAACAAGCTCCTCTTCTTCTTGTCAGTTAAGGCTTTTGGAGTGTTTTATGCCCCTTTATGGCTGCCTGTCACAAGTCTGCACAATGGCCTTTTAAAGTTTACACAGGGGACAGCTGCACTGTGACACACCATGGCACAAATACCCCCGAGGCAGAGCTCAATGAGCTGGCTCCATAACTGGAATTTGGGCTTGGGCTCTTTAGTGCAGAGAGGCAAGGACCGTCTTTTCGGGCTTTCTTTGTTCGCAGCCTGTTCAGTTCAGTACAAAGGGATCCTGGTTTGTGAGCAGGGTTTGCAAGCACTGCTTGCAGAAAAGGAAAAGTGATGAAGGTAACTTAGAAGCTCCACACAGCTGCAGTGCCCAGTGCTAAACAAGGGTGTTGTGGTGGAGGGGATAGCTGTCTGAAGAAAATATTGCACCGTGTGTGTGATTGGGACTTGAAATTCAGTAATACAAAATAAGCTTCTTGCTTCGTAGGGGTCTGTACAGGGACATTTCGCTGAGAGATGGGAAGCAGTGTAGGGAGGAACGGTCTGCACGGCAACACGCAGGGAGAAAGGCTGTAGGAAGAAGAAGGTAAATGGAGGAAATTGTAGACAACAGACCTTCAGATATCTTGTGACATATAATCAATGGGAGGGAGAGAAGGGCTGAAACTTCTGGAAGGAGCAGGAAAAAGGCTGTTAGAAGTATTTCTCTCATCTGTCAGCCAAAGGGAATGTTATGCCTCGGATTTTAAAAGTGTTCATTGCAGCTGCTCATGCTAAAATCTGGCAAAACATCTACTGATTGACAGTTTAATTTAATTACTACAAAAACAGTGATCCTTGAATACACAAAACCTATCGATCCAACTTGCCCATTATGTAAATGAAGATAGCGCTGGATTAATCTTTGGTGTAAGGTTTGTCTGGGCCTGACAGGAGGAAGGCTTATCTTTTTGTGTGGCATGCAGATGGTTGCCAGAGTGGTAGATGTACCCCGGGTTATGAAGCAGAGTCTGGAAACTAACGAGGGGAAGCGTTTTGCAAGGTCACGATGTTTTTGGAAGTAGTTATTGACATTGCATAGAGTGGCAGGAGGGTTTTGTGGTGCTGTTTTGTGGGCTGAGTGTGAATGTGTAAGTGACCAGAAGGCCTGTTTAGTGAGTACTCCATTTAGGGTAGAATTACTAAAGATATTTTATATTAAATTTCCTGTACTTGAAACTTCTGTTAAATTCCATGGTTACTACAGACAAAATTTTGTTCCCCTAGCTTTGCCTCTTGTTCCATAAGGCAGAAGATTGACCCAAGTGCTGTTAYGCTCAATGCTGTACTAGCTGTAATGCCTGTGAGGTTGCCTCTGCATACAGGCATAACCTCAGGCTGCTTTTCCCAAGGTATGTATTCCACATACTTTTTCTAGCTCAGAAACCCAGAATTAAAAACACAGCATATGCAAGTCTCTTGCCTTATTCYTTTATCTCAGAAGAACAATCTGATATTCATGCAAGCATTCCTGGTGCCAGTTCGCAGCATCTCAATTTTATACAGTTGCAAAATGARACCATCCAGGACTGTCTTGATGAGTTATGCAGCTACAAAAATCTATATGCTAATGACATCTATTTTCTTTATTTCATTCTGCAACCCAGAAGTGGCACTTTCCAGCACCTTCTTTGCTCACAGCAAAGCCAATGTGTTTTTTCAGTCTGGTTTTCTGAGGACGGCTCCGTTCTAGGGCCAGCGGCTGTTACTACAGTACTTCTCCAGCTAGTTAAAAGGGGCAGGACACAAGTAGCCTGGAGCACAGCTTTGGATCCAGCAAGGCAAGAATGGAAATGCACAAGAGAACTTGTATTGCTGTATTGGTTTGTGAATTGCTTGAATTGTTCTATGTCACTTAACATGTCCACACTTAGCATGATCCATAGCCCACAGTTTCATGGACAGTAAGAGAAGAACTATCATGAAAGAAAACTCCCTCTGCYCCCTTCGATACAAATGATGATGAAGCATTTGTCTGAGAGCATTGGAAATGTCCTGATGAACTCATGCCTGAAGGTCCTCACGAAGCTAAGTCATATATCTTTTTTTTTTCCCCCAAAGGTTGTTCAACAAATTGAAAACATTCATATTTCTTTACATATTTTAACAACAACTGTAGAAATAATTGTTTCCATGTAAATATTGTCCACTAAAGGAAAAATATTTTCAGTAGTGTAGGTCACAGAGGACTAAAGTAATAATAGCTGCAAGTTAAATAACTGAGCAGTTGTCTGATTCCAAGAGAAATAATGTTGGAAGTCTGTGATTCACTCTAGCTTTTCTGAACTGGCATTTTGATATGCAGTTCTGAGAAATAGAAGGTTTCTGGATTTGGATATTATTCATGACACAAAAAGCAAGACGGGTAAAAGTGGTTTTACTTTTGTAATAATGTTTCATCTTCCAGCTTCCCTTCCAGCAAAACCTAGGAAACAGTAACAAGCGAGAGGACAGTATTTCCATGGAGAGCTTTTTGGAGATATTCTTGTTTCTGCGTTCACCTTGTAGCTGCTCACTTCTGAAATTCCAGCTTCCCAAGGGCCCTGTGTAGGTGTTCCAGGTGCAATTTCTACCCAAAATGTTACAGTTTTTTCCCCTAACATTCTTCAGAGAACAAGCAAGCTCTCAGTTTCCAGGTGAAGCCTGTCATCGTTAATCTAATCATACCTTACAAAGCTGTTTCTTGCACTCTCAGTCTTGTCCCAGCAATAAGCCAGAGTGGCCATTTCTGTAGTGAAAAGCTCAGTAATGCCAAGAACTTCCTTGCGTATATGCAACGGGAAGTCATTCAGCAGTAAGTAAATAACCACTTTGAGGCAAAGTTTTCTTCTACTCTCCCTTTAAGCAGAGCAGCTAATATCTTGATCCATACTACAAAAGCCCAGTGAAGGGTATCATAGGAAAGAATTCCTCATCTTCCTGCTCAGTTGTTTCTTATAATAGGCACGTTTGCAGGGTTTAGGTTAAAATTTAGTTAAAATTATGGTAAGTTTTACTTAGTGAGTGTGCAAGTGACAAGTTGATGAAGCCTGTGAGAGACACAGATCTCTGGCCTGAATTAATGTCCCACAGATTTYCTTGCCCAGCTGCTTTTGAGCATATGTTTTCATTATTCTTTCAGGTTTTTGTTTCAGTGGAAACTGAAGTCTCTCATACATCATGGCTTTTTAAATTAGTATTATAGGTAACTTCCACCCCTCACTTAAATGTTAAAAGCAGGTAAGTTATTTTGTTGTTTTTGTTGTACAATAAGGAAAGGAAAATAATAATGTCCCTTGCAGAGCCCAGCACATCATCTCTTCAAGGGAGATCTGTCCTGCAGCACTACCTGCTTGTGCACCAGCAGCTAGGGCAGAGGGACCAGAGAGAGAAGGTGGCAAGGAGGGAGGGCTGGAGAAACGTCCTGCAGTCAATGGCAAAATGTTTTGGAGCTGGTTGCTAAGAGATGACAAATAAATGTGAATACCTGGCTATGAAACTCCTGGCCTGCTTCTCCAAGACAAATGGAGGAAGTCAGTCAGCCTAGCACATGCTACAAGGCTTTCCAGGACATTGGGGAGACTAGGGAAATTGCAACAAAAATTAAAGGAAACAACAGTAAAAGGTACATCTATTGGAAAAACAACCTGCTGGAGTAYGGCTTCAGTGAAAGGTTGTTGTAAATAGCAGGCTAAGTAGGAAAGACTATCACGTATGACTAGTGAAAGCCCTTCGTATGTACTGGGAAACAGCAGGCACTGGAATAAAGGGCAAAGCCTAATGTAGCCGGTAGCTACCTCGCAGTTCTTGCTTGGATATGAGTATTTAACAGAAATTTAATTTGGAGGTGTCTGGTAGAATGTGTGAAATGGCAAGGGAATAGTGAACATGCAATTGAATGTGACAGTTCTTAAATTAGCCTAGGAAGCTGAGAAACAACATAAACACAAGTTTGTCTCAATGGACACGGGAGCTGGAGAACATGAACCTCACCGTGTGGTAAAAAAAATGGTTTTGTGCGTTGTGTTTTTCAGGAACCGGAGAAAGAACCTTGCTAGCTGAGGTAGTGGAGTTAGCAACTTGTTGTGGATTTCATTACGGGCAACATATCAGAGATGTGAGAAAAGTTATCTTGCGCTTTCACTGCCTGGGAAGTTGCTGTTCATGATTCGGCCTCAGTGAAACGCACGATCCGCAGGCAACCTGAAAGGCACAACGGGCAGGCGAGCGTGTTCTGCCACTAGAGACACTAGCAGGACAGCTATACGACGTGGCATCGTTCAGCAAAGATGATGGACAGCGTCTGAACTGTGTTCTAAAGTTAAGTATTTCAGGAGTCCGGAGGGCCAAAGCCGCTACAGAACCTGAGGCAGAGAGGGACTCCCGTTGACCCGCCGAGAATCTGAGAGGYAGCTTATTAAGAGGAAAGGAAAAGCACGTTTTGGAAATGGAGCATGTAAGAGCATGCTCTGTGCCAAACAGGGGTACGAACCGCTGCTCACACTGCGGGCGTGCTGGAATTAAGAGGGTGCTCTAGTTTCTGGTGACCAGCGTTTAGACTGCACTGCAAACCTGCGAAAGTTGGGTGGAAAAGACAAGGCAAACCGAAAGGATGGTAATTAATTGCACAGGCAGTGAAACTTAGSTGAAGGCCAAAGAGTGAGATGAGCTACGCTTTCTAGAGGCTTTTGTCTAGCAAAAACAACAAAAAAGGTCACAGTGCTTTTGCTGTCTGGTTCCTAATGGATTTAGGGAAACATAGTTTATTTTTTTTAGTATATTAAAGGGAGTATCAAAGAAATACTTCCATCATCAATTTAATACAACAGAAACAATTCACAGACTGAAATTTTGGTATTTTCAGATAAAAAAAAAAAAAGGATATAAAGTGGCTGGGTTTTTTTCATTATTTTTGTTAACTGCTTCAAAAACCTTTTGTCCCACTGTGATGTTATTTTGCAACATCTAACATCTTTGCATATGCTATAKCCTAGACTTCTATTTAAAGATATAGGCTGTAACCACCCATGAAACCTTCAGTGAAACGTCCTTTGACGGTAGAAACAAAATTGTATCATATGGACTGGGATTTTCRGAATGAAAGTATAGGTCTGGTGCTAGAAGCTCTGAAGTACTCATCATAGTGATTGMTTTTGATGCTTTGCCAAAGACAGGCTGCCCACGGGCTTTTTGACCCCAAAAGTGCCTAACCTAAAAAGAGTGGGTTTTTACAATTTACAACAATGGGGTGGGGGTGCAGATCTCAGGGTCTTCCTTTTTTTTCAGTGTCTGCCTCGGGTTAGAGCTTCAGCTGTCCCTCCCGTGCGGAAGGACAAAGGAGGAGCAGGGGGCGCCCGGGCCGCGTCGCCGCGGCCGTTACGCGCGGTC
>NW_020455317.1:1237617-1265930 GCF_003342845.1 Nothoprocta perdicaria
CGCGCCCGCACCAGGTAAGCGAACAAAGGCGCGCGCCGCCCGCCCCCAGGTGCGCGGGGCCGCGCAACGGCCCGCGGCGGCCGTTAGTAACGGCCGTTGTGGGGGGGGCGGGGGGCGCCTCCGCCGAGCGCCGCGGGGTGTGCGCGTGTGTGGAGGGAAGCCGCGTAGCGGCGTCTCCTCCGCGTTCGCACGCGCGGAGCACGCACATAAATGCGTGTAGCCTGGGCGTGCGGGGAGGGGYGGCCTGGCGGCGCGATGTCAGCGCGAGCCCCTTCCCCCGCGGCGGCGCGCGGCGCGGGAGGGAGGCGGGAGGCCCCGCCGGGCTCTCCTGCGCGCGGGGCTGCGCGGGGGCGCTGCTCGCGTGAGCCGCGAGTAACACCTGCGGGCGCGGGCTGTGCCGCCCTGCTTTCTTACGTGTGTGTGTATACATGCACACACGTCTATATGCATGTGTATGTATCTTTTTCTGCGGTTTCTAACATAGGGATCAAGCGTTTAAGATGAGGCAGCAGCAGACCCCCTCGAAAGACAGAGCGCTGCTCCCCTCGCGCGCAAAGCAGTCGCCGCCTGTGCGCAGGAAAACTGCTAACGCTTCGGAGGGTGGCGTGTGCTTCAGACAGTCCAAAATTCACCGGGAGCTGTGATCCTTCCCTCCTCCCGCTTCTCTGATAGTCCTGGATATTAAAATTAGTCTGTAGTTAAGCACACAGTTTAATCACAAAGATGTCTCATTTGGTTCTGCTCCCATAGCGCTTGCTTGGTTTTTAATACTGCCTTTCTTAATTTTTATTTAACGCAGCCACTGTTATTTCAAAGAAAAAGACAAAATTTTTGCTCCAATTATAGGTTCTCCTGGTAGGCACCATATATAAATTAATATATTTTTATCAACATCTCTGTCGGGGTAGATGTGGTAGTATCATGTGTTAACCTCTTTCACAATGTAGACCAACCAGTGTTGGCCTTTCTCTTTAARCAGAACACGCTCAGAGAGCTGTGGTATTTACTGTTGGCTGCTTAAGTATAGGAAGCCTTGAGATGTGCTGTATACTGTGCCCGTCATAGTAATAGTTTATCTGCAGCTCAGAAAGTAGCTTATTTTGGAGCTGCCTGTTAGCTTTCTAGTTGTTAGGCTCTGATCCAGCTCACTTCGTAGCCAACAAGACGTGTTCCAGTTTATTTTTAACAATTGGATTGTTAACGATGAGAATTGGTAATTTCTAGTAAGCTTCAGAGATATTTTCTTAGTTTGTAGCAACAAAAAGGAGGCGGCAAGGGACATGTTAGTTTGGGAGGGATTTGGTTTGTTTTTCCTCCCAGGTTAATAGAACATGGTTGAGTGTCTTTTTGTGGATTTTGATGGTAAGTCAACAGAAGCTTTTGTTTCATTGTTTGCCTATTACTTAATAGCTTTTAGCTGAAGTTGCTGTGCAGTTCTGTAAACTTTTGTGTTAATGCTGTGCATTCTTGTATAGCTTGCAAGCAGCAGTAAAAATATTATATAACTTAACGAGTTTTCGGGCTGTTTGGAAAGAACATTTGGAGACAATAGATCTCGCCCGACACAATGCTTTCCTGTTTAAGATTGTTCAGACTAGTGCAGGAGCCTTCAAACTCTTTCAGTTTGTGAGCCCTCTCTTTGGTCTTTTTTTTTTTTTCCACTGGACATGTGAATCATGTACCGAGCTTTGGCATAATAAGAACAGACTTGCTTTTCACAGGATACTTTGCAGAGATACCTTAGAAATGGTCCATTGATCTAGAGAGCTTTGAAGCAAGCAGGTTGCACAGAACATTTTTTGTTGTTGTTCCCTTAAGGTGAAATGCTTTATTAAAAAGCACACCGGGAATCTGATCTCTCTCTTTTGGGCTGGTAATTTTTAACAAGCTAGGACAGAATTTTATCCTGACCTTTTTTTTAGCCTTGAAGTGCTTTGATGTTATGGTGGTGATACCAAACAGAAGAGATGATGTGGACTGGTCATATGCAGTAATCATGGATAACGTTTCCTCGATTGCTTGAGGAGTAATCGAGCTTCTGCAGCAGGCTTCAAACTCCCTAGCATCCTCCTTGGTGCCGTTCACTGGCTTTTTGATGCCGTTTGGCCTTTAATGGTAGGGGATGCCAAAAAAGCATACAGTAAGACAGACAGGGGAATGGCTATTATAGCTGTTTGCTTACAGTTGAAACTGCAAAATGAATGTCAGTACTTAAGAAAATGAAGTAATAAATCAACATGGATTTTGGAATGCTTGATCCAGCTCCCACTGAAGTCACATGTTGCTGAATCAGGCCTTCAGCTTCCACAATTAAGCAAATGCTGAACTCCTAGGCTGTGGATAGATAGCTGGTGCTAAATTTGATGTTGCAGCACCATGGTAAACTAGAGCTTTAGTCRGACTCTGCGAATGTCTTACTGCGTGGCCAGGATTAGGTTTTTGCTTTTGCTTTGTTGCACAATCTATGCCAAGTCCTGCAGTGACAAGCAGGAGAGTTTATCTTGTTATGCTGCATTGCTTTGAAGGGAGAGAGAAGCGCTATGCGCCAGGCCAGAGAGTCTCTCCTGAGTTTCCTCAGAGACTCCAGGACCCAAGATGAGGTGTTGAGGTCAGGAGAGAAGATCAGATGCAGCCGCCTTATGGGACAGTGGCAGGATGTTGTTTATTCAGCCTAATTACGGGAAGGTGTTGCAAGATACTTTAGCTRGCATTGTGTCTCCTGTGACCAGTTCAGCTTGTCAAGCTGACTTCCAGTCAGTTTTCACAGAAGACCCATATGGTTGGAAGTCTCCCATTAAGGCTGCTTTCTATGCTCGCTTTGTCAGCTTTGTGTCTACAAGCTACACTTAGCCGTGCCAGAAGAAATGTGGTTTTTGTTTGCGTGTTCTTTCAAGAAGTTAGAATGCTAAACAGGCGAGTGGATAGTGCAGCTTTTTGTTCAGTTGTCTGCTTTGAGGGTAACATTTGTGCTCTGTGGAGCTAAGTCTTAAATTTCTCAGATGTGCATGGGACTTAAAAAAAATAAAAGTCATTAACAGAGTAGCTTGTAATAGCTTTGGCCTACCTTGTGGAATAGATTTAATGAACTGGGCATGCTAACGAACAATGATTCTTGCTGCAGCACAAAATTTAGAGCTCTTGAGAAGCTGATTGTGGCAAGTATCAGATTCAGACAACCCTGTTCGCATTCCTTAATTCAGGATATGCGTGTGCATCAGGGAGAGTTCCCTGGGAGAGACAAAGTGAAGCAGGGATAGACTCCTCTACACCCTCGCTGAKGCTGTGGGAGACGTGTGGCTTTCCTTCCTTTGAAAATAGAACTGCTTACGCCTCTAACTCCTAGTGTGTCTCCAGCTTTATGTGCTATACAGTACACATAGCACTAACTGGATAAGGGTTGTATTAATTAAGACTGTATCGTGGTAACTTAGGTGCAGCCCTATGGAGGTGACACAAGAAGTCTTAAATTGTCCTAACCCCCCCAAACTGTCACCTGGTAGCAATAAGTGAACATGCAAAATTATATACTAGCTGGAGTTAAAAGAAATTAAGAACTACATTTTCTCTGAGTCCTTAGCAGTATAGTGGCCTTTGTGCTCCTGAGAAGTGTAATTTGATGTATTTTTATTGCTTTAAGAGTCATATATCTTTGTGCTTTTCTTCAGTAGTTTCCAAACATATGAGCAATAATAAATTTGATTGGCATATGTATTCCCACTCCCTATATATGCTATGCTTTCAGCTGTTGATGTTATTTGAGTCAGCTACTTCAGAAGGCTAAAGGAAAACCTTTCACGAGAGCAAGGGATTAGTCCATGAGAGAGGAAAAAAACCCATAACTGACTGTTAGTAATCACATCATTAATTACATCAGTGTGTTTAATTGTATGTAAAATGCACAGAATAAATACTGGAAAAAGCTAGACTGAGCTAATAGACCTGGCTTGTAAAGCTTTAAGATGTTATAAGGCACTTTTAAGAAATAGTAGTACTTTGCAGTTAGGAAAAAAAAAACAAATCTATTTCAGTTGCAGTTTTATGTATTATGCTTTGCTATAGGCTGAAGCAATATATATTTGGGGGAAAAAGGCATATGAAAATTCACCTACTTGTTTGCAAAGAAGCAAACAATAGTTTTTGTTTTGAATTCTTCAGCTTCTCTTCTAAACAGCTTTATACTCTTATGTTGTGGAGCAGGCAATTAAAGTCTGTCAGATTGTGACTGCTGTGAAAGGGATGTTTTCTTTGCTGCTGCTTTGAAAGTGACTTTTTATTTTTTTCAAAAGTGTGTAACAACTATATTAAGGCACATGGTCTTATATGCCCTTGGTGGACACCATTTTTTTTTTTTTTTTTTTTTTTTAAATCTGCTGAAATTTAAGTGTATTTTATCCTTGCAAACCCTCCCCTATCTCTTAATGCTGACTGGGATGTATGTGTACCTAGACAGAACTACTAAACATGCTTCCCCCAGGCCACAATGATATGTAAAATCTGACTACTGTGTAAAAATTGACTCCAACTGTTCCAGCATTTAGGCTGGATTGATTGTTAAGAGCTGGCACCTCTCTGTGGTTGAGGATGTATCTGTGTTGTGCAAGGAAAGGCTTTTATGTCTTTGGGGAAACTTCGGCATCTGTGTTGTGGTGCAAGGTTGTGTGATGTTGCTGAGTTTCACTGGGTGGGAAGAGGAGGGGTGGCTCTTGAAAGGAGTTTAGAACTGGAACTTAGAGCTGGAATGGGAAATAGGTCTGGGATGAGGGAGACTGCACTGTGTTCATCCCAGAGGAAAAGCAGAGCAGTCTGTCAGTGGGCTGAGCAGCTTGGGAAACACTGACTTGGTAAAGGAGGCCAACAGTGTTGAAAGGAGAAGCTAGAAGTAGGAAACATGTGGAACTAGCATAAGKTTGGAAGAGACTCGATTGAAGGAATCAAACTTTAAATTTAGGAACAAAGAGGCTTGTGCCTGCTGCTTTGGGACATTTTCTCCAGAATTTGGTGTGGAAACCAAGACTTTGGAATATTATTAGTTTCCTCTTTTTAGCCAAGAGCATGACAATTTGCTGCTTCTTGGACTTCTGGTGAATGTATGTGATTCAACCATGTGACAGAATTGTTTTTTATGGCTTATTTTAAAAAGTGGAAGATTTTCTCCACAGAACTGTAGCAGGATAAAGACTGCAAAGACAAAATGTGAAAAGTTGTCAATACTGAAATAAAAATCACCTGTGCAACTTTAGATCTTTCTTCTTGTGCATCAGGGTTTTGCTATCGCCTGTACTAACATGATCACAAAGTGATTGTGTGCTTGTGTATGTATATTTACAAACATAAGTCTCTGTCTCTATGCATGTTAGCTGTATATTAATACCTGTATGCCCACATAAATATGTATACATGCGCCACCCACATGCASACAGGACCACCATCATGTTCAATATACAGAATTGATCCTGCTCTGGGGAGAAATCAATGAGTGATAGTGAGTAGAGCAATTATCTTTAGGACTTGTGCTGCTTTTGTGGCAGATGGTTGAAGGTGTGGAATGAATGAGGCAGAGGCAACAGAGGAGTGATTTTTTTTTTTTTTTTAGCAGTTTCACTGTTAATGTAGTTAAATGCTGTCCTAGACGATTGAGTTCTGTTGCTGTTGCAGAGTTCCAGTGTGTTGTGAGCAAGTTGCTTAAACTAAGCATCCCACAGGTGGTCACTAGCTGTGTGTTCCTCATTTACTGGACTCAAGACCTCTGGGATCTGCTTTGCAGAAATGCTGAGTGCTTGCAGCTGCAACTGAACGCAAGGGGAGCTATTCTTGAATGGGGGGTGTGTGTRTATGTAATTTTAAGTGTTCATTAATGCTTTGAATCAGCAACACAAAATCTAACCTTGTTTCTTAGTTTGCATAGGTTTGCATTTTTTTTTTTAGTTTTGCTGTAAGGCTTGCATTCTTAGAGGTATTTTGAAATATCAAACAACGAAAGATTGAAATGTTCGACTACAATAACTGATCACAAAAGAAAAGTTCAGCAGGAAACCCAGCTCTTGGATTTAGAACAGTAAAATCCAGTGGATGATAGATCAATCTACCTTGACTTGAATCCTTTGAAAAATAGTGGAAGAAAGAAAATATTTCCCAAGAAATAGAAACTAACAGGTGGTGATATAGCAGTGTGCATTTATCCATAACAAAAAATACTAAGATTTCGTTTAGGTTGAATTAACAGGCCTTGGGGATGGGGGTAACTATGCTATATCCAAGTRTTTGAGGATTTGTGTTTTTAATCGTATATTCAGAAAAAGCTTATTTTTATGATTGGTGATATTTGCTGCTCCCTTTCATTTTGTATTAATGTCAGCCTCTGTGCCCTTTTTGTCTGCTTTCACACATGAACTGCTAACCTCTTTTGTCTCCTTCTACATCCCCACTCTGATTTGGAGGAGTTTCTCTTCCTTGATGCTCCTGATTATAATTTTGAATCAGTTTCAGCAGTCTGGTCAAGACAAGTGTGTCTCCTGGTCTGAAATAAAGGGAAGAGCCAAAAACTGACCATTAATCATTACCAGTAAGGTAGGTGTGGTAGGGTTGCTGGAGACATAATGAAAGAGAGGCCTGAAAATCTGGATGCTTTTCAGGAAGGTACCACAAAGGCTATTTTGTCAGCTTTGCTACAGTACTCTTATCCTTTGTAATAAAGAAAATAACCCCCCAAAGTAAACCCTCAATGCGATGCGTGTATTGTGTGCTGTGTGCATCCTATGAAAGCAGCATTAAGAAGATCTAATTAACAAGAAATAATATCAACATAAAATAATATACAACATTAAATAATATTGCTAAGTGAATTCKATGTAGTATTTTGAAGGACTATTAAAATCTTTCCCAATCATTTTGCAATGCTTGCATATATTATCACTGAGAGGACAGGTGCAAGTAAATGGTGTAGTTAGGATTCTGTATGTGAGTTTTATTCATTCATAAAGTATTGTTTATGTAGGTACTAAGTGGAAAGAGGCAGTATTAATGTTCAAACACATTGATATTTCTGTGAAATTCCCAGTTAAGTGAGTTGGGAACTTGTTTGACTTGGTGCAGAGTTAGGATTAGCTCTTGTCTTTGGGGAATGGACACGATGGTGGGAAAAGGTCCATGTGAAAGCAATTAATTGTCTCACAAGGGTAGACAGTACAGGTAAAGATACTTTTCCTTACTCAGTGTTGCTACAGTTACTATTTTCACTGCATTTTTCCATACTAAATATTGCATGTTTTAATACCAAATAAGAAAATCAAGCTTTTTACCTATATTACCTGAGAAGAAGTGTCTCCTTTTATATGGTTTTCTGTCAAAAGCGATAGACAAGTTTGTAGATATTTTGTAAGTAAATCATCTCATTTAGTGGCATTGTCTGATACTATTTGCTTGCACTTGGCTCGATATAAACYAGATTAGATGCTGAGCATATCTTACCTTTCTGTCCGGGGTTCATAATTCCCTTGTAAATAGACTCCAGATCATGTATGCACATTTTAGCAAGAACTGCTCTTAACCACAAAGCCATGCTGCATGATTTAATTCAGCATAACTTGGCATCATTTGGAAATAAAACGCCAAACATTTATGTAGAAGGTCCCTCTGGGCTCGTATCAGGTTACATTTTGAACAGAAAGAAGAAGGTTGTGTCTCAGCTGCACAGTATTCTGCTTAAGTAGCTTCTAGTGTCTGTCTGCATTGAAAACTGGAACTGATGCTAACTTGGGACAAACTTGTGTGCTGTATCGGGATAGAAATCGCTTGTCACAAAGGCACAGAAATCCTGACCTGGTTCAGAAATCTGGTTTGAAGATGCTTTCAGTTAGGTGCTGACAGTGACCTTACTTGCTGTCCTATGCTGAAGGATGAAAGAGATTTGGGCTTCTAGCCGTTGACATTCACTTTTGAAAAGACGTAATTTGTTCCACTCTGAAAGAACCAAGAAAAGTTTCTCTTTTGTCTTTCCAGAGAGCATGTGCTTTCTTTAGTAACTTGGTTTAAAAGTAAATAAATATTTAAAAATATAGTAATCAATTTTCGGTCATAAAGTACTTGCTCCAGTGTTAGTTCAACTAAGAAATTTTAAAGAAAATAYTTTTTTTCTGTTTAGTTTATGTACTTCTTTAAGTAGTTACTTTCCTGCTTATACTGCAGCTACTTTCTTAAGCTATAAAATTTGTCAAAAGGATTAGGATAACTGAGGAATGTGGAATGAATGCAAGTCCATTTTGCTTCTCTTAACATGGGATTCCTAGTAGACTGTCACTTGAAAGTATAATCTTCTTAAAGAGCCTGCAAGCATTACATACTACTTTAGTAGCAAAACTCAACATAGTTTCTGTACTAAAATAGAGAAATACTATGAAGATGATTCTCAAAGCCTTATTTTTAAGGAGTTCCTTTCAGATTTACCAAACTTATACTCAGTTACTTGTTTTTCTTTCTTGAATGAGCCAAAACATTATCAAGGCAAATACTGTTTGCATGTGAGGCTGTGTTTGGAATGGCWGTATTTGTTTACAGTTTATTTGGAAATGAAATAAATCCCAGAAGAACAGAATAACATTTTTACTTTATGCTATAGCATGTAATCAGGGCAAACATCCTTGTCATTCAGGTATGACACTCCAGAAGTGTTCTGTGGTGACAAACTGCTTTCCTTCCTTCCTAAATAGTATAAACCTCAGAGATCATATTTGAAATTTGTTCTGTTTGAATGTAGTCTTAGCTCTCTAGCTTTAAAAAGGTAGAAAAATTAACTCTTGCCTGAGCAAGAATTAGTCTGCTTTAGAAAGAGAAGTATCTTAGTTTGAGTAAATATTTCAAGCTCTTCCATTTCTTGTAGGTCAAGAGAAGKTATATGTCTAATGAACTGGGGCACAAATTAGTGTGTAGTAAATACAGTTTGTCATAGCAATCAAAGCAGCCACCCAGCAGGACAGGTGTTTGCGGAATAGATTTATAAACTCAGGCATGTAGCCCTCGTTGGCACTTGTGCAGTAGTGCACCTTTTTGTGTGTGAGGGAAAGAGGAAGAACTTTAATGCCCTTTTTTTCCCCCTCTGCATCTATGTGTTTTAAGGAGTTGAAATGAATCATGGTAGGTATAAGGGTTGGTTTGTTTTTTTGTGACCCTTTCAACAGCTGTTTGCAAGTGAGGCTACTCTATGGTCACTAACAACTTAATTCAGACAATCAGGTGAGAAGCCTGTTTTCCACCTAAAAGATCTTGCAGAAGATCTAGCATTCCTTGCTGTTGAATGTGGAAAATGATGTATTCCTATATATGTTAAAAAGTATTTAGATTAAATGGGCTGTTCATCAAGCAAACAGCAAGTAAAATGCCAAATTTTCTTCTGTTTCTGTGCATCATAGCAAGTGGTAATGTCTTTTTTAGAAAGAAAAACATTAACAAAAAGCACCTCCCCCCACACACACAGAGGTAGAGTTAGAGCCAGTTTTTTACGTTGCTGTGTGTCTGCAATGTTGACTTAGCCATACTTACCTTTTCAAGTAGAGACAAGAGATTGAGACAATTCCATAGATGTGGTAATGCGGTTTCTTTCATCATCTTTTCAATTTTTTTTTTTTTTTTTTTGTGGGAGATGGAGAAAGATTCTATCATCTTTCCCTCTTTTATTTATTTTCCTGTATTCTGTACTCTCTTTATGTCTCAGTTGCTCTCCTGGAGCAAAGTTCTCTCTTGCCTCCTACCAAAGAAGAGAAGAGAATGACATGATTCCAGCTTTGGCTCATTTTGCACTCTGTGTGTTTGTTCCAGGCTTTTAAGGGGGAGAGCAGAACTTGTTAGGCATGGCTGGGTTTTCTTCTTTTTGGGGAAAAGGAAGACTTGGAAAAGGAGAAAAGAGGAAGAAAGCAGGAGTGTGGCCTCTCGGCAGACATGATTTTCCGTAATGTCAGGCTGTGGTTCCACGTTATTGTTCCATGCAGGGCAAATCCAATTTAAGATGCCGCTTGTCCTTTTATCTTAGCTTGTCATTTCAGCTTTGTGGAAGGCTGTGTTATATGCTATATTTGCAAAACAGTCCTTTTTTTTTTTTTTGTAATTATTTTGTGTTCTTCCCTTTAAATGGGTTTTGGAGTCCTACTCGGAGCAGACACATGCAGGCAATGGAATTGGCACCTTTAGAGCACAGAAATGAGCACCTGGGGATATGAGGGTGGAGCGAGAAGCTTTTAAAGCACATCTGCCCCTGACAGAATGGCATCATGGCTCTGTTCTACCCTGCTGAAATTAATTTTGGAAGCAACTGCATTAGCCTCTGCTATTGAGAAGACTTCATTTACRCAGTGACTTTGTCTGCATTTGGACTGGATTACTTAGGAGTAATTTTTATAGGTCTGTGTTGCTCCTTCTGGAAGATTTATCTTTTGAAAGGAAAGTAGACCATTGTGTTTGTAAGTAGTTGAGTTAATTCAGTGTGTAGGGAAATATAGCAGTATTCCTTTGTCCTCACTGGCTTCACACTTGATACAGAAGGCTGCGGTGTTTCTCTAGATGAAGAATTTTTCCTCTCTAACAGACAGGTTTAGAGAACTAGTCTTCTGGCTTATCAGCTTCATCACGGTGTTGCGCTCTTTTTTAAAAACGGCTTTCTCTTTCAGATCTAGTTCAAAGTTTGCTTCAAAATTCCTTGCTTTTCAGTCTCTACACAGGTGCTTCAGTTCCTTTCTTTACACCCTTTTTGCATGTGCTCTTCCCGCACTGCCCCGCTTCCAAGCATTGCTGACACACTAGGCTCCCTTCCATCTGCCTTCCTGCGTGACAGCTGCTGCTCCCCGGTTGTGTCTCGCAGTGCCAGAGGACTAGTTAGAGCACTGGCCATACTTCTGTCAAACGTGCTCCATTTTTTGCCTCTCTTGCAGTTCTGTGCCCTACATTAAATAGGCCACCACCTTGCGGGTGTGTCTCAGTGTGTAAATCAGGCCCTTACTAGGTTCCAGTGTAACAGTCCATGTTTGGGGGACAGCAAATGCATCTTTGGGCATGCTAAAAGCAAGGACACAAATGTAAGCTAAGCTTTTCAGAGGTTTTAACTTGGACAAGCTGAGTGTCCAAGACAGTGTGAAAAGCCTGGCTGGTATCTGAGAAACTATGTTAGAGTTTGAATTTGTGACCTGGTAGGGCATATGAAATGTGAAAGAGTGGCTCCCAAATGCAGTCAGATCAACCAATGCACTCAGCATACATCATGCTGCTCACCTATTGACAAATTAGTACTGCTTTAGATATTTCTCTCTGGCATCCAAGAGAGATCAGCATCTCAGTCGATAGGCGGTAGCACTAACKAGCTACTGAAAACTTTTGTTCCCTTGCCTGCTTGAACACTGCCATGTGTGAGACAGGCCTYGAAAATGCTGTTTGTCAGCACTGGAAACAAAACATCCATCATGAGCAGCAGAGTTCTGGTAACCCCTTTGAGTGCTGCTCCTGGCGGCTTTCCTGGTAGGAGCCCGGTGGGATGAACAAGGTGGCCTCTGGTTTGTCGCCTCTGCGGCGCAGAAGTTGACGAGAGCTCAGTTTCACTCGGGCTGACTGGGGTAAACTGCTCAGAGAGCAGCAAGAGGCACCAGGTGCTAGAAACTCCTGCCCTGCCCCAGTGCTGTGGCACTGGAGGGACTAGGAACAGAAAACACAGAAATATTTTGGRGAAACACAAAGGCAAAACAAGAAGCAAACATTTTTATTTTATCGTGGTATCCCTTTAAAGATAAATAACACTGTTTTTATTTTTTTCTTTCCTTTTTTTAGCCTGTTGTTTTAGTGATGGGACAGTATTTGGGATAATGATGCAAAAATGAATCATTTAAGGCTATGCATATGGTAGCTCAATTCTGAGAGACTCTTTTTTTTCAGTATTATATGGAGTAGGAAGCATCACCCTTGTGAAATCTTTATGTTTTAAGTATCACAGGGACAGGGAGTATTAAAAATTCTAAAGCATCTCTGGGACTGAAACAAAACAAAAAATCTGAATATAGCTAATTAGTAGTGCAATTCTTGATAGTATTTAAAATGGAGAASGACTTTTTGCCAGAATAGCAGGCTTTCTGCTGAGTCCCTCCATAATGGAGTAAAAGCTTTAGACCTTTTGCCTTGCTTTGTTAGCTTTGATAATATGATTTTGCATTGCCTAAGAACTGATGTAGCAAATATTGCAGCAAGTATATACATTAGCATGTAACATTAGACATATGTTGCTTCCTTCACACCGAGAATTTAGTATATTCAAAATAAATACTGGAAGCTTAATAGATGTTTTCTCTATCTGTTTCTGTCTAGCTTGGCCTTTGAAATGGATGCAGTGAAAAATGGTCATATGAARATCTTTTCTGCGACTTAGGCTGAGATTAGCACTGGTTTATGTAAAACAGTCTGGGAACTGTGAAATTCTCAATTTGCTAATCTTTGGGAGTGGGGATCAAGGGCAGAAAGGCTCAGGAGGCTCAAACCTTTAAATGGAGCATGATACAAGTCTGAACTCACTGACTTTTTTAAAAGAAAACTGCAAATATTGGAAACTGGTTTTAGTAGCTAAAAAATTAGTATCAAGGTGTGTATTTGCTGAAACAGACTTCCTGGTAGGAAATACCAGTGTGTGAATCTTTTCTGTGAAGTGATACTGTATTGAACATTCAGATTTTTCACAGCTTCATCTTTTTTTTTTAATTTTTTTTTCTGCCTGTTCCCATATGTTTGTTGTAGGAATATTGGTGTGTGACTTGCAATTGAGGAAGATGTAAAGACTTAATAYAGAATCTGACTCCTTGTCTAAACAGAAATTGTGGCCACAAACTTGGTGTGGTGAAAGGCTTTTCATTGGTCTCACTCTTTGAGTTCAATGGAATAGGGATGAAAATAAAGGCATCTTCAAGTTTTCCAACTGGAAAATAGATCCCTGTGGTAGAAAGGCCTAATCTGGGTTAGATTTTTACTGGTTAAGTAAATTCAGCTAGAGCCTGTTGCATAGGGCTGTGTCCAGATGGCTTGTGGATGTCTTCTAAGGGAGAAGATTCCAGCGCCTCCCTGGGCAGTCCCTTCCTGTGCTCAGTCATCCTCACAGTAGCGAAGTGGTTCCTCGTGTTCAGACAGAACTTCCCGTGCTTCACTTTGTGCCTTTTTCTTCCTTGTGGTGCCTGTCTCTGGGCACTACAGAAAAGGGTCTGTACCATCTGTCTTCATACCTGCCCTTCAGATACTTATACACACTTACTAGATTGCCCCGTAGTCTTCTCCTCCAAGCTGAAGAGTCCCAGCTTCCTCCGCCTTTCTCCTTAGGGCATCTTAGTAGCCCTTTGCTAGACTTGGTGCAGTAGCTCCATATCTGTCTTTTCCCGGGGAGCCCAGAACTGGCCACAGTGCTTCAGACGTGACCTCACTAGGTCTGAGTAGAGGAGAAGGAGAATCACCTTCTTCTRCCTCCTGGCACTGCTCTTCCTAATGCATCCAGATTCTTTTTGGCCACAGGATACATTGCTGGCTCATGGTCAGTCTAGTCCAGCAGGACTCCCAGGTGATTCTCTGCAGAGCAGCTCTCCAGCAGGTCGCCTCAACCTATACTGGTGCCTGGGTTATTCCTCTCTAGGTGCAGGGCCCTGCGCTTTCTGGAGTTGAACTCCATGGGAGTCCTTGTTGGCCACCTTTTTGGTCAAAGTCTGGTGGATCCAGCACAGTCCTCTTGTGTATCAGCCACTCTTCCTGCTGTATCATTGGCAAACTTGCTGAAGATGCCTCTGTCCCTTCATCCTTGATGATTGAGTTGAATGGGGCTTAGCGCAGTATTGTGACCCCTGAGGGACACAGCGGCCTGCAGACTTTTCACCACTGAGCCCAGACCTCTGAGCTCTTCCCTTGGGGCAGTTCTCAACCTACCTCACTGGGCACTCATGTAGCCTGTGCTACCTGAGCTTGCCTATGTTATGGGAGACTGTGTTGAAARCCCTGGTGAGGTCAAGGCAGATTCTCTTCCTTCTACTCAGGCAGTCTATCATGGCCTCAACCAGACTATCGTGGTTTCCCCTTTCTGAGTCCCTGAAGGCTTCTCTGGCTCACCTTCTATTTCACATACCTAGAGGTGACATTCAGGATGAGCTATTCTATCAGCTTTCCAGGGATGGAGGTGAGTATGACTGGCTTTTAGTTCCCTGGGGCCTCCTCCTTGCCATTTTGAAGACTAGAGGGACATTATTTTTCTTGTCCTGCTCAGGCACCTCTCCTGTTCTCCATGTTCTTTCCAAGACARCTGAGAGTGGCCTTGAAGTGACACCTACCACCTGCCTCAGCACTGGTGGGTGCATCCCATTGGATCTGATTGAGTTGTGGGTATTAGATTTTTTTAAATGATCATCTTTGAAACGGATCCTCTTCCACTGAGGAAGGCATCTTCCTTTCTCTAGCCTTGCTCCTTGGTCTCCAGAGTGTGTGAGGGCTGGTCTTAGCAGTGMAGACTGAAGCAAGGATCTGGATCTCTGTCTTCTCTGTATCCTTCGTCACCAGGGCGCCTTCCCCATTTGGTAGCAGCCCCACATTTTCCTTAGCCTTCCTCAATTGAGGGTTGTGATCCCCCTTTTCATTCTGCTTGCTTCCTTGCAGGATCCTGAACTCCACCATCTGCTGGTCAGTGCAGCCAGGGTGCTCCCCAGTCTTGTGTTTTCCAACCAGCCTTTCTTTGTTCGGTAGTACAAGTTGAGCAGAGCATCTCTGCTCGCCAGCTGTATCAGAAAGCTGTCGTCACTGCTCGCCAAACCTTTTGCTTTGTTTGTGTCTGGCTGTGCTGTTCCTCTAGCAGATCCCTGGCTGTTGCTCTTGCAGGCAGAGACGCATTCTGGTGTTGATATTGTCGGCTTATGTCACCTCCAAGACCAGATGTAGCACGTGCATGGCCCTTGGTAACCAGTGACAGCTTTTAGGGACTCTTAGTGTTTGGGATTGCCCAAGTTGTACTGCTTTAAGTGAAAAAGTCTGATCACACTCCATGCATTTATCTCTTATGCGTTCAAAATAACATAATCTTCTGAGTTTCCCTTTTGCCCACCTTAAAAAGACCTTGGAAATTTCTTCTGTCTTCCTGTGAGCTTGAAATTATTATTATTTTTTTCTCTTAATAAAATCATAATTTGCCCCTTGAAAAACAAAAAGAGAGAAATCTTGCTAAAATAATTCTGGCTTTGAACCTGTCTGAAACGCATTGAATAAGAAGGGATGGAGAACAGAGGAAATGAGAATTAGTCAATTGGCTTAACATACTAGAGAATAAGTGGACCATGATCAAGTCTTGGCATTGCAGCTGGGTGAAGAACAGTAAGCATATTTAGTGGTGGTTTGGGGGATTTTACATCTCTAATAACAAGTGAAGGATTTTTTTTAATCCTCATTTAATTGGTTTCCTTAGCAGATTTTGCTAGAATAGAAAGTGGGGGAAGGTGGAAAAAAAGTGCAGCTGTCTATTGGGATACTGGCATTATCCGTGTTTCATATTTGGCTTGAGGGAAAAGTGCAAGTACTTCTATGAAAGTCTGCCTAAATACTTCTATCAAAGCTCGACTTCTAATGAAATAAAAGATACTTCTAGAGACTGTTGCTTGGTGTTTTTTTCCCTTTTTTTCTCTTCTATGGGGAGTTATGTGCATGGGAAGATACTCAGTTTTTAGACTATAATGACTTACATTTGTATTAAAGCTGCTTTTGACAAGGTTTTTACTGCAGAGGTTTGATATTGAGACTGCAAGCTTTCATTTAGTGCTTCTGGGAAGAGCGAGTGGGGCAGCAGCATCAGGCACCGCCCAGGCGCTTGGCTTCCTGGCTCGTCTTCAGGAGGCACCTTGTAGGCTCTGCTCTGAGCAGGCACTTGCCATTTAAATGGCAATATTATAGTTCAGTTAACAGCTAGGATAGGTTGTCACATAATATATGTGCTAGAAGTAGGGTACTTCTTTGAGAACATGAGAAAGATGTGAATTTGAAATTTTGTGAGAAGCTTTTTTTTTTTTTTTTTAATAGCATGTAGAGGTCAAACTCATTCTTTTAGGCTTAATCATTGAAGATTGTATTGATATATTCTCCCCTTAAAATCACTGCCATCACAGCAGGAGGAAGAAGAGTTTGGTAGATGATTGGAGTAGAGCTCACTGTGCAATGAGTGGCTGGGAAT
The DNA here is from genome assembly GCF_003342845.1 of Nothoprocta perdicaria. NCBI lineage: Eukaryota > Metazoa > Chordata > Aves > Tinamiformes > Tinamidae > Nothoprocta > Nothoprocta perdicaria. Next base: position 1,253,819 of record NW_020455317.1, read on the forward strand.
CATCTTCAGTTACATTAAGTGAAAGCTGAAGTTTTCTTAATGATTGTATGATAGCAACTGGTTTCAGTGTTTTGAGAAATAAGCTAACTGATGAGAAGATTCTTGTTAAAATTTGGGAAATGCGTTTCCAGGTGAAAATGTTATAAATAGTCTTTTATCATGCTCGAGAAACAATTGAGATGTGTCTTGATTGCCATCTGTCTGGAGAATTTAGATTTGGTGGTAGAAGGGCCCCTTATATGAAACAGGAATGAATTTCAGCAAGTGGAAGTTGGAGCATGACCAAAATTTGATTAGGAGCTATGCAGACGTTTTGGAACAGGGAGCAGTAATTAACCAAAGAGCAACTGTGCTGGGAACCTTAAAGCTAAGAATGATCAAGGTAAGTTATTATTATTTAATTCAAGTAATGTATTATGGAGTCTAAGAATCTAAAATGGAATTGAATTTGCCTCTCTGGGATTCTATTCACCTTCTTTTGGAGTAAATAGTAAAATCTCTTCTGAGAAAGAGGAAGCAGTACTGCTTGCACTTCGGTGTTGACTGGAGTATAGGGAAGATCGATGTAAAGTTTTAGTAGTTTGAAGAACATCTCGTGTACTAGAAGTAAACGAAGATGTCAAAATGGTCGCCATTTGCAGTAAACCTTATTAAAAATGGCACCAAAAGCATAGCTTGCAGTCTAATAAATCAAATTTTGACTGATCTATCAGTTTTGCAGTGTAGCTCTGGGACATGTAATGTTCTGGAGGGTGACAGGGCACAGTGTTGGTACTGCTGATGCTGTGGCACCTTGACTGCCTGTGCCTGCCCCTCCTGGGACCTGAGGGTATAGATGTTGAGTGGCCTGTTGTGCACCTGTACTAGTAACTGGTCTTTCGATTTAGAAGTATATGGTTCTGTATGGATGATATTCTAAATTTTCATAAAGAGGCAGGAGGAAAGTTCCCAAATCAACATCTCCTTTACCAGCTGTCAGGTCCCCCATAGGCATGAGCTGCTGCAAGCAAAGGAGGAAGCTCTAGAGAGCAAGTGGTGAAAGGGCCAGAGAACAAGTGGCAGAGACCACATCTCCTATTCCCTCCTCATGGGCCCATTCCACCAAAGGCTTGCTTGGAGTATTGGATGATGTAGATGGATGATGGATGGAGATTGGATGATGTAGAGATCCTGCACACCTTGTACTTGCTATGGTTAAGATGGTGTCATCCGAATTGGAGCCTTTGGGCTGAGCCCACCTACTGTTCAGTGTGGGAGAAATGTGATTATTCAGGTCTTTTCTCTTATATTGCTACCATGTTCATAAATGCTTACTGATTTCCTTGCTCTGCAAGCTACATGCTACAGAGCTCTTGATTTATTTTATTTATTTTAATCTGTAGACTCCTAGCAGCTGGTGGTGCAGTGATGCTAAGTCTTAAGAGTTACCTTTTTCTTTGTAGATAATTTGGAAATAGTCTTTGGGCTCTGGGACAGACACTGGGACAGACACAAAGATTGAAGAAAACTTTTTACARTGAAGTTCCAGTGTTCCTCAGTTCACCACACAGAATCACAGAATGGTTGAAGTTGGAAGGAACCTCTAGAGATCATCTAGTCCAACCCCCTGGTCAAACAGGGACACCCAGAGCACGGGGCACAGGGTCATGCAGCTCATTTCAAACTTGGTGTGGTGTTTCACTGGGAAAAGCAATAGTCTGGAGAAAGACCACTTCAGTAGAGATAAGGCAACAGTTATTTCATGGCTTGTTTCTGAAGCTGCTGCTCAGACATTTTAAAGATTGATTTTTTTTTTTTTCATTGAAGAGAAATAGAGCTATGCATTTTTTTGTCATTTTTTCTCCCTTCTGTGTTTTATTTATTCTTGGCACAAAACGTTAAGACCAGTAGGTATCTGCTGTGTTGCTGGGGAAAGATGTTGGATAATTTGATAGAATGGGGTTATGTCCTGAGAGGTCAGAGTGACCAAGGACAGACTTGGAAAGGGCAGTAGAGATAAAGCTGGAACTAGAGCAGATGGAATGAAAGCAAAGGAAATTCTRCTGCAGGGCAGTTGTTGGATTATTRATATCTGCAGCAGGGAGTGGTTTCAGCTCTTCAAAAATAGTATATTTAGGAAACTACTCTCCTGTAAAGCTTAAGTAAGTGAATGTCATCAATATTGTAAGTGAAGTTAGTAACGAGTCCAAAAAGGATATTTTTTTTTCCTGAGGTTTATTCAGGATAGGCCTATGATAGAAACTTAGKTTTTTGTCTGTCTTTGGTAAAACAAAACTCCAGGAAGAAGCCAAGTTAGTGCTCTATCTCATATGTACCTAGTGTGCAGGGCAGAGCCATAGCAGCATTTACAACAAATGCCCCATGAGATTTACCTTAGAAATCCTTTTGAAGTTTTTTGGCTGCTTTCAGTGGAGAGAAAAGTACAACCTTACTTGTTATTTTGGCTTTGTTAAGAATTAGCCACCATGTACAGATGTTATATTCTTGGAGTTGCTTTATACTATAGCTATTCACCTCTGGATTGCAAGCACTCTAGGATTATTATTTGAATTTCTCTTCCTATGTGYGCATCTGTGCACATCCTCGAAGCCAAGGGGAAGTAAGGAGGCACTGGTAGTTTACAGTAGGCTGAGTGGAATTGAGTTGAAAATATTTAGAAGGTAATATTTGTGTCTTAAGGTATGGCATATTTCTGTGCATCACTGAACTTGAGAATTGCAGAGGGATGTGCAAAGGCACGACACACTTCTCATACTGATCTTAAGCCAAGTGTSTCTCTATATGTGTATGTACTTCGGACTTCCTGATGCGTGACAATAAAAACCAGGAAAGTAGGAACTTGGTCAATTGGAAACCCATTTTGAGACCCTTGGATTTAAGTTCCTGTAAAACTAGAAGCAGCATCTTCTSAACACTCTTTTTTAAACAGATCTTGGCATTACATCTTAAAATCTAACTCGCAGCATGTTACTCTTCAACTGTTCTCTGCTGTTTCCTTAAGCTGCTGAACTAGTGTGGTTCTTCACATTGCCCCAAGTGGTGGGTATTAGCTTGAGATCCTTCTCCGGAATGTTTTTCTTCTGCAGCTTTCGAGCATGCTCTTGATCTGAGGCATCTGTTCGTCTCAGGCAGAATAGTCACGTATGTAGCGTTCGAGTCTTGCTGAGTGATGCTGTGGAGGAAATCTTTTGGGGGCATATCTGAAGGGATCACTCCATGACCTATGGTCTGTTCTAGCATGAGCTGCGYGCGCTTTTTGCATCAGAACTGCAATAAACATTTGTGGCTCTGTAGGATTTCCTCCCACCGCGTTGCAGGCTCCTTTATTCCTGCATAGCTGCTGGGACTCCAGAGAAGACGAGTACCTACAGTTAGGGACAGGAATGGCAGTGGATGCAAGATACTGCATCCAAGAAGCTAGGGGAGATGTCAGAGATTAAGGCAATGCACAAAATATTTTTGACCTGTGGAATTCCATATAGGCATCTTGTTTTTTAGAGGGTCAGATAGGTTGACTGAAAGATKGGATGCATACGTTGACATGAACAGGGTTGTGTATGATAATTGTTACGTTCTCTTACTAGGAGAAAGCTTGGGAGAGTAGGATGAGCTTGGGAGAGCTCTCCCCTCACTTCAAGTAGCCAGAGGGAGGCCGTGCATGGGGACATACAGTTTCATGGCCTGCATTTCAACCGAAGCGTACAGGATTTGCAGGTGACAGTAGGCTGCTAAGCCAGGTGACTGGCTGAGAGAGACTTGTAGTCACGGCCTTTAAATCGTCTGATCATGTAGGTTGTGGTTGATACAGTGATGTGAGCTGAAAATGGGCATTGTAATTTCCTTTGGAAGGACTCGATGAAATACGAAACTGTCTCAAGAGATGTCTGTTTTTCTTGCAACGTGTGCTAGCTGAGATTAGTTTTTCTTCATGATGCCAGACACACTTTTCCTGTGTATTGTATTACCTTCTTTTTAGCTCATTCAATACTAAGAGGTGGAATGTGTGCTTTGGAATCCAGAGCTGCAGGTGCCTCCCTGAGCTAGCGGGGAGTCCTCGTGGGGAGACAGCAGCTCTGTGCCCAGAGGCACTAACTCGCTTGGCATTGCCCCTCAGGGAAGCCTCTGAGACTTCCTGTTTAAATGTATGGAGTGCTCTGCTGCTTCTCTKACAGTGAGCAGTATGTGAGATTTCACAAACCAAAAAACGGTTTAATGTTTGTGTATTGGCAGCACGTGTGCTGTTTGCGTCCTAAGTGATGTCAGTAATGGGATAATGTACATCTGCAGAGCATGGCAGCTTATCTGTGAGGCTCCTGATTTCAGATGAACAGCTGTGAAAATCCTATAGAAAAGATGATTAAGAATGCAAGATGATTCCAAACCCTTCAGCCCTTGACAGTGAGAAGATTTCTCTTTTTCAACAGTCTCTTTAGAATTCAACATGGTGTACAAAGCTGTGTGTAGGGATACAACATACGTGAAAATACGTGATATACTGTTAGGCTTTTTTGCCTGTTTCTACTGACAGATAGCTGAGAAGCTGGTATCATGTGGGGGATGCCTAACCCATTTAGTGCATTCAGAATCTTGACTCGCAGTACACTGACTGCTTTCCTGAAAATAATTTGTGTATGGAACATGTTTTTAATAGCAAATTTTTGGTAAATTTGGGTCTTTTTTTCCAGTGTCCCTGTTTATGTTTAATGTTTAAAGTAACCTGTCAGTATGAAGCTCAAGTTTCCTTTTCTGAGAGCTTAACATAATTCATAAAGCAAGCAGGATCGCCCAGACAAACTGTCCCCAAACTTTCAAGAGTATTCTGTTGTTCTGTCTTCAAGTTCTTGCTCAGGGAGCCGAGAATTGTGTCAAAGAATATCACCCTTTTACTAGAAGAGAGATTAATTGAGCAGTACAGCTTGTCATCATCATTATTGTTACYGGTTTCCACACAGCAGTCAGATGAAGCCTTCACTTCTGGCGTGCGAAGGCAGTACCTACCTAAAGATGCTTCTCAGGTGGGTTCTCACTGGCTCCCCAAAGCAAGAGGGGCTTTAGAGTACAGCATCTATGTAAACCACCTATCTGAACTCTTGGAATTGGCAAGTGAAATCTTTAGCAGAATGAAGAATCTAATTCTACCTCGACTTCAGCAAGGTTTTCAACACCATTTCCTATGATATCCTCATACAGAAGCTCCAGGAGAGTGGTCTGGACGAGTGCACAATGAGGTGGATCGAGAACKGGCTGGATGGCAGAGCTCAGAGGGTGGTSAKAAATGGGGCCGAGTCCAKTTGGAGGCCTKTGGCCAGTGGTGTCCCCCAGGGGTCAGTRCTGGGCCYAGTGCTGTTCARTTTGTTCATCAATGACCTGGACAAGGGCACGGAGTGCACCCTGAGCAAGTTTGCAGATGACACCAAGCTGGGTGGAGTGRCCGACACTCCGGAGGGCTGTGCTGCCATCCAGAGGGACCTGGACAGGCTGGAGAGTTGGGCAGAGAGGAACCTCATGAGGTTCAACAAGAACAAGTGCAGGGTCCTGCACCTGGGCAGGARTAACCCCAGGCACCAGGACAGATTAGGGGTTGACCTGCTGGAGAGCAGCTYCACAGAGAGGGACCTGGGAGTCCTGGTTGACACCAAGTTACCCATGAGTGAGCAGTGTGCCCTCGTGGTCAAGAAGGCCAATGGGATCCTGGCTGTATCAGGAGGAGTGTTGCCAGCAGGTCAAGGGAGGTGATTCTGCCCCTCTRCTCAGCTCTGGTGAGGCCGCACTTGGAGTATTGGGGGCAGTTCTGGGCTCCCCAGGACAAGAGGGGCATGGAGCTTCTAGAGAGAGTCCAGTGGGGAGCTACAAAGATGATTAAGGGACTGGAGCATCTCTCRTATGAGGAGAGACTGAGTTGGGCCTGTTCAGCTTGGAGAAGAGAAGGCTGAGAGGGGATCTGATTAACATGTATAAATACCTGATGGGAGATTGTAGGGAGGRAGGGGCCAAGYTCTTCTCATTGGTGACCAGTGACAGGASAAGGGGAAGTGGGTATAAGTTGAAACACAGGCAGTTCCATCTCCAGGTGAGGAGGAACTTCTTTACTGTGAGGATGACAGAGGTTGTGGAGTCTCCTWCTCTGGAGGTCTTCAAAACCCGCCTGGATGCCACCCTGTGCCACATGCTCTGAGTGTCCCTTCTTGAGCAGGAAGGTTGGACTAGATGATCTCTAGAGGTCCTTTCCAACCTTGAACATTCTGTGATTCTGTGGAGGATTTCTATGGGTGGTTAGCACGAGCAGTAGATACTGAAAAATCAAATTGTCTTGAATTCTCACAGTTTAGTGATTTAGAAATAAAAAGGCGAACAGAACTATTGCAGTGTTATTAGTGGTAAAGTCAACATAAAAAGAGTGTGTAGAACTGCGCTGCTATACTTTACATATGAATAGGGTCTATTTTGAGAAGTTTAATGTGCATTTCTCTGGGGGGAGGTAGAAAAAGACTATATTGGCCCTCCCCTCTTGAGGTGAAACCAAATCCAATAGTTGTCAAGGTTAGCAGACAGCATGTAATTTTTTAGGAGTAATAAAAGATGTACGGATAGCATCTGTCAAGCTTTCATCTATATACTATATTTTTACTTCTGTATTTTTTGAAGATCTGAAGTTCCTAAGGAAGTGAATGTTTTTCTTCCTCCTTCCCTCTTCCTTCCCTCACAGTTAACTTTGGGGCTACATCCATTAGGTTTAGAAAGTAAACTTGTCAGTTGTTCCTCTTGGATGGAGGGTCCCCTTTTAGAATATTTTCACAATTTATGTGTATCTAGGATATTGAAACATTTGTTTTGAGTCTGATGAATTTTAGTAATAGCCAAGCAGTGCCATATATAACATATGTGTGTTCTGTTTATATGTAACATATACACACACACGCATGTTCAAAAGACACAGCAGTAAAAAGGTACTGTGCTGCATCTCTCTGACCCCCACCGGGTGGGGGGTCATAAYAGGTCCCATTGCGTTAGAGCCGACGCACTTTTCTTTTGTAACCCCTGAGCCGAGATGACAGGAGGATTCCCAGGCTGCACACGTATCTGTACTGGGGTTTATCCTTTGTATAGCAGATACATAACTGAGAACAGTGCTCAAGTTGCCCAGCACCTCGCTGTCATGTCAAGTAACATCTCTGAGGGCTGACAGGATTGTTTGCTTGAAGTAAGGACTGCAGAATTGGGAGCAAAAATAGTCATGGGTTTGTGATGGAAACCTGTTTCCCTAGCTTCCTTGTTAGCCCTTGGAATGTCACTGAAGAAATTTTCTTTTTTTCTTTCATCTTTCCTTACATTCTAGGTTATCTTTATTTACTTTTTAAAATAATATGCTAATGAGCTGCTGAAATGAGTGGTCTTTATTGTGCTCTTCTGTAAATTCTCTGAAAACTTTACCCAGCTAGTGGCTTAGGGATGTACTTCCCTCACTCCCCGCTTTTGGGAGCGGTAAGTATGTGTAGGTGTGTAATTAACTTGACTCTAATAATCTAATAATCTGCTGGGGAAGATAAGGTGAAGTCAGCTGCAGAGCAGTGCACTACTTGGCTTCATTGGGGTCTACCAGAGACCTGCGTGGGTGTGGAGGAAAATCCTAGAAGAGGTTTTGGTGTTAGAGCTCCAAAGGCCGTGAGTTTGGGTTGCATGAGCTTTATAACGATGTTGCGAGTGCCTAGAGCTGCTGTCCTTGGTCAGCTCGAGCACAGGTGCAAGCCCAGGTGTTTCAGGGTGTGCTTGGCTTTCTAGGTGGCCTGTGTCCTAGCATCGTGAGTAGCAGCTGCAGAGGCTTCTCCCAGGGCCCAGGCATCAGATGCTGCCCTTATTAGTGGTTGGGTCTCGTGSGGAGCAGGTGCAGGAGGCTCCTGGAGTTTGCAGCTCTGGGAGTTGTGCGTAACTCCTGGCTAGCAAAGCTGCCTTTCCAGAGGAGACTGGGCTTATAAATCACCATGTTTCAGTAAAAATTGAATGACACTGCTATAACTAACTCAAAAATCTCTCTCCTGTGGGCTGGTTGCCCAGCCGTTGCTTACAGTGTGCTGAGTTTCTTACATCTTTTGGCAAACTGCCCCATGTTGATGCTCGGAGAGACTGGACAGTGTGCTGTATTGTATCGCTGTGTGATCGGGAACACCAGTGTCAGCATTCTTTAAAAAACTCAACTAAGATGCTAATAGGAGAAAGTCCTACTGCAGGTTTCCTTGCTGAACAGCAGAGCAAGTGCAGCGTGCCGTGGTTCCGGAGCACGGGGCTCGTGAAGGACCCAAGGCCCCTGTGAGCGAGTGCTCGGCTGCAGGTGGTGCACGAGTTGCAGCCTCTTGCCCAAGAGCATTCCTGAGAGCCACCCCACTCGTATCAGAGGCTTATACAGGACAGTCTGTGCYTGCCATGGTTTAAGATGCTGCTGCAAGGAATTTACTTTCCTGTAATGCATCTGTTTTCTATTGGAGGTTAGAGGATTGTGGTCAATAGGTTGATCCTGTGTCGGAGCTCTGAAGCTTTCCATGTCCAGTGGCTTAGTGAGCCACGCTGTGCCAGTGGAGCTGCAGCAACAGGGTGTCATCCAGGATATAGCTCRTGTGAACTGTCTGCCCAGAGATCATGCAAAACAGCACATACTTGGTAACTTGGTAAGAACTTTTAATTTGATTACAAGTCCAAGATCTCAATGTTTCAATTGGAAAGTATTTTGGTGTTAATACATTCCTGTTTGAAAGCATGCCAGGCCATTCACTCGTGCGGATTTCTTGCATGGATTGGTGCTCTGCTTATCTGAGTGGCCAGTTAGCATATGCAATGTCAAGTACATCAGTTTTGAGAAATAGCATGGCTCCTGTAGAGGTGCTTTCTGACTCTTGGAGGAAGAAGGGAAGAGGATAGTGTGTGCAATGAAACAGAAGAGATGGCAGCTAGATGTGCTGAGAGGAGATGGAATGGTTTTGCTTTAGACCTGTCTTGAAGCTTTTGAAAATAGGAAGCATGCATAAATTCATGTGAAATATATCATCCTCCTTTCACTGACGTATACTTACAAATTATTTATGGTGAGCCACATAATTTTAGTCAGTTTTCATAACACTCTCTTTGCATTTAAGCCAAAACCTAAGGACTGTTACTGGCCTCATCACATGGGGTCCCTCATGGCACCATGTGAGTCCCAAAATTAGTGATCGTATTAGATTCTTTTTGGTATTTGGTAGGCTTATTGAGGAAAAAAAAGAAATATTCTGATCTGGCAGGGAAAGGTCAGGAAAACCCTAAAAGTGGTTATTGTTTTGTGCAGTGCAATGTGCTACTCTTGGGGAAAACTTCCAAAGTGATGTGTCTGTTTGCTAGAGTACTCGCCTTTTTTTGAAACGGTCAGTGCAGCCGCTGGCTGCCCCGGTAGACCTGTGCTCATCTTGGCCAGTGCTGTTATCTCGGTTTTGTAGCGTTATGTAAACATAAAAGCTGTGCTCCAAGCAAAACGCGGTTTGCCTGACGTGCTCAAATGCTATGCTGCAAAGCCAACATTTATCAAATGGGACTGATGAGTAAATTTAAGTATCATGGACGAGGGGAAGCAATAAACCTTCCACATTAGTAGATGATAAAATAGATACAAATATGATGTGAAAGTTGGGACAGAAATCCAAAGCTTTTAAATGCATAGAAAATCAGAGTTATTAAAACATAGCCCCTTTTCCCTCCCTGGCTTTCCAGGCTAAGAAGTTTAAAAGATGCAAAGGGCAGCTGGGCTGTGGTAGAACAGTGTAGACCTCCAAGTTGCAGCTCTTGTGGCCAGGAAGAGCATATGGTTTTAATTTCATGCTCCAAAATTGAGGTGTAGTTTGATTAAATACAGGAATATTTTGCACATAAGCAATTATGCCCGTGTGCCGGCGGAGCGTTTAGAGACTCTGTGGTCATCYACTATTTGAAAATGGCTTCCTGGGTCCCCAACGTGCCTGAATGGGAAAAATGAGTAGGAATGGGTCCTGGATTAATAGGCTGCTTGTGGGGATCCCAAAGACTTCAACACCTGCCTTAGGAAAAAGGTAATTAAACTGCTTTTTTCTTTATCATACAAACTCAATATTWTGTCACTTGAATGCGAGTCCTCTGCCTGAATCTGGCTTGCTTGAGCGCAAGCCGCTGCAGCACAGTGCCTGTAGATACAGAAGGAGTTTTCATTTTAGAGGTTCCTTTTTACAAAGGAGCGATTGAGGGCTGGGCTCTGGCTGTCTGCTGCTCTAATGGAATGCCTCAGTAAAGGCAATTTCCTGTTGCACGGAGAGAAACCTTAAGTAGATTTACTGAATGTGACAGGAGACGTACACAAAAAGCAAATTATTTAGCAGTTCAGAACAAGACGTTATGCTGCTCTGGAAAATTTGACTGAGCGACATGTTATGTAACAGGTAATTCTGCAGGGTATTAAATATGTCAGGTTTGGGCAAATTATGAACACAGAAGCGGTTTTCCTGGGCTTCTCTTACAAGTTTGATTATTACGCAGATGAGACAAGACTGTCACTGCATCGTCCTATTCCTGCACGGTTTCATCTCCTGCAGTGAGTTTGTATGGAAGCGGCGGAGCAAGGAGCTGAGGGGCAGAAACACGGGTCCCTCCAGTGCCAGCAGCTCCGTTCTCCTGTCCTGGCTGCAGTAAGAGTCGCCAGTGGGGCTTCAGCCCTCACAGATGAGCACTAAGTTGCTTTTGTTGCTTCCCTTACCCCTTCCAGGAAAGGATGCTACATAAAAATGGTAATTTCTGTGTGGGAATTGCAGGGATTAATCTCTCTCTAATAAAATGATCAAGTGGTACATGTGTATGGCTTGGCTAAATGACACCCAGGAACTTTTGCAGGTCCTGAAAGGTTTCAAGCCCCAAATTGTGGTGGGTTTCCTTGGTGTGTGGCTCATGGCAGCCTGCTGGAAGGGGCAGATGGGAGCAGGGAGCTGCTCTTAGTGTGCGTTACCTGGAGGGAGCTMATTGCAGCACTCCAGTCTGCCTATAAAATTGCAATGAAGAAACAAGCCATAAGAAGTGCAGGGGTAAAAGCTTTGCCGTAACCCATGGAGAAACAGTCTGTGAGCAGGTGGCACRCACAGGATAAGGCGTCTCTCTCTTTGAATCCTAGAGACTTACAGCATTTATTACATTTATKAAGACTTAAAGCTGAGGTTTGTTAAACATGGTTAATGGAAAACTTGAGTTTGAGAAGGGATTTGTCAAAAGGTGTTTTCTCTTTTTGCTCATTTTCCTAATAGGAAAAGATTACTTTGGGGTAAACACTGTGCTATTTCTTTTTGTTTTTTTTTTTCATAAAGATCCACTGCGATGTGACTGCTGAGAGGTAACTTCRAGGTCATCTGTTAGAAATTGTTTCTGTTTCACAGAGATCCGTGCGCACAGCATGGATTTCGTTCCTTGAAAAAGYACCGGGTTTGTCTCGGTCTTCATTGTGTCACTCTGAGCATCTGCATGRTATGTTGTACAGGTGTGCAGGGAGATGTCTACTCTCCCAGTGTCCTAGTACAGCTTTTCCCACTTGGAGGAAAACTAGAATTTACTCAAAGCTAAAACTACACCTTTTTTGTTCAATCTGAGCTCTTTATCACTGTATTTTTTAAATTTGCAAAGAGCAAAAGCAGAGGGCAGTACCTGCCTGTGCGTTGTGCAGTCACAGGGGCAGGGGAGCGTTTGCTGCCGGTTGAATGGAGCCTCTGCAAGAGGAGAGCTCGTCCCTGCGCTCCTCGTGTTTGCTGCCACGGAGCAGAGCCCGGCTTGCAGAAGTAGCGCCTCCCCAAGGAGGGACAAGGAGTCACCCTGCTTTCTTGCACCCACCAAAGCAGGCAGAGCAAAACCAGGGGTGCGTTTGGGATGCGCAAAAGGCAGCGTGTCCTTCTGGGCTCTGCCGCTCCTCTGGAGCATGCGAATCGAGGGAAGAGTGTCGGCCTGACGCTTTTGTGGGGAAGTGGGTAGGCAAGCAAAGGAGTGTGTTAAGAGCATCCTGAGATGTTAGGAGGTCTGGTAGTCCTTGATTTTTTTGTGTCATTTTTTTCCAGAGCATTTTTGGTTAAGAGTGGGAAAGGGTTCA
>NW_020455317.1:1265980-1274016 GCF_003342845.1 Nothoprocta perdicaria
TATTTTTTTCCTTCAGTCTGATCCAAGTAATTTTGAATTGACCTCTCTGGAGAATAGTGGGCAAAGCGCCTCCAGTGTTGCATGTTGGGTTTTGTGATGCTGCAGTGAAGAGATTTGCCATGTGAGAGGTTATTTGTTTGTTTGTTTGTTTTGTTTTTTTTTTCTTCAAGCTTTATTATGCCATGGAAGCCCGAGAAAGAGAAAAGGGCTTAAACATCTTTTGACCTGATCTAATGGATACAAGTTTTGTCATCTTTGTGCCCTCTTGCTCTGTCTTTCCTCTTAATAAATTTCTTCGGCAGCCTAGAAATGTTTTGAAACTTGAGTTGCAGGGAGCTCTAGTCACGTAGGAAGTGGGGTTTAATAAAGAGAAACTGTTTTTAGCATGAATAGAGCCCAGCGAGCTTGGAGGTACAGCTGGCAGATCCTGCCTGGAGGGCCCTACCCGGTCACCCCCAKGGGGAGTTTTGCCAAGTTTCAACACTGTCACCTGCCTCTGTGAGCAGCAATCGCCAAAGCCTTTACCAGTAGCAGCATGGGGACAATAAAATGGTTGTGAATCCATGCCCTTTGTAAAAACTGCTTTAGAAAACAACTTYGAGGCTCCATCCAAGGATCCATTCTGGAAGCTGATGTGATTTTTAAAATGGAGTGAAATGCCTGTGAAGCCCTAGGAAATTTTATCTCCAGATACACTGTGATCTTCTTGCTCCCGGCTTCTTGATGCTGCAGGGCTAATGCAGTTCAGGATAACATGCAGGGAAAGCAGATTGTCTTGTGGCTTTATATGGCAACCATCACTGTGGAGCTGTGACTTGCTGCTGTTCTGGTCATTGCTTGGGCTGGCAATTGAGACCCTGCTCGAGATACCCCAAGTAGTSCAGATGTAAACAGCAGATTCCCCCTGCTCTCTGTTCAGCTGCAGCTCCCATTCGTGCCCATGCATTCTTGTGGCTATCTACATGCATGTGTGCTTATAACATTTGAAGCCCTGGTTCTGTAAATTGATTGATGTTGTTTAAAATCTCTCAAATACATCAAGTCCTTCTTTTTTCTTTTATGCCAAAGTTTCTCTTCACAAKTGTACCACATTTTCATAACTTATGGTAACTTGAATAGTGAGGAGGAAAAATGCTCCTGCTGCATGACTAAGGCTTAAATGATGTGTAGGGCCCAGGGGTTAATTTTGGAAATGTTTCAGTGTTTTAAAAATGGACATAAATGCTGTCCTTTGAAACTAGCTCCTCATTAKAAAATAAATAAATAAAATAAAAATCCTGCCCTTCTCCAGAAAAGAATCTGCAGTAGTAAATTAACTAAAGTGCATCTCTAGCATATATCATAACATTTATGCTAAAAACATTATTATTGGTTGAGCTTTCATGTGTGCTTAGTTGTCTAACATGGCTAACTTTAGTTTGTTCTCAAGAGGCTTCCTTCAAATATCCATCTCCTAGAGCTTGGCTTCATCTCTACGCCATGGACTGAGCCTGAAGGTTGGAGAGCTGCAGCTTCCTGCAGCTGCAGCCGATTCCACTTCTTTATTTTTCAACTGAGTTGAAAATGCCAGCAAGTGGAAATGAGACAACTCTGATGTTTATCACGTATTGTGAATAAATGCCTCTTTACAGATAACAGGATATGCTGAATCCTTCTTCCTTCTAGGAGCGCCCTATCTTGAGAGCGGTTTCTTTTTTTTCCTTTTTGAGTAAGAACATGTCAGCTGTTTCCTACAGTATATTTATTTCTGAGTCAAGAACTGTTCTAGTCCACTCCTGATTTTTTCATGGGCGATGTCTCAGGTATGAGGGGTGACCTCATAGTGTCCCCATTCTTCGCTCTCTCCCCAACTTGTGCTGTCCAGCCTGAGCAGCGGCCAGGAGATGTGGGGCTCCGAGGCCCTTGCCTGCGGTGGCCTCCCATGGGAAATGTGTAGCTGTTGCTTAGAGCTCCTGGGAGATGAAACGAACTCAAAATATGCTACAGTTCTGCAACAAGTGCGGTTCTGTTTAGTCCTCAATTGCAGCAGGCTCTTGACTTTCAGAGACTTGAACTTGAGCTGCTCAGCATTGGAGAGGAGCAGCTGTAGCCCAGGGGAGCATTTTACCTACCCTSCATACAGCTAGTTCACCGATTGCTCCTCCAAGATCTTGATCCACAACTTGACACCCTAGGTGGTAAACGCTTAGCTTGGTCTTTATGTTCTGAAACAACATGAAGGCTGCAAAAGCTCAATTCAAAATCAAGAAATACATTTTTAGCACCAAATCAGATTCTCACACTTTGCTGGAAGAATGTAGTGCCCGKAATGCTACCTGTGCAGCACCAGAAGCGTTTACATCTAGGTTAAGGGCCGGCCACTCTGGGGAGAGCTCTCATGCCCATTGTAGAAGGAAGTTTCCCTGCCTGTCCGAGCCTGCTGCCAGGCAGCCGGGCTCCTCTCTGACGCCTGTTGTTCTTCCTGCAGAGGGGCTGGTGCCGTCGCCTTGAGGTGGGTTCTGACACAAGGAGGCCAGCTGCAGGCTTCGCGCYCCTGGGCAGTTAAAAGCTGCAGCCAGCTGTTATTTTCTGTTGTGAATGGCGTCTGCCCATATACCCTGGATATTGTAAGAGCCAATGGTTTATTCTGAGACCAGAAGACCGATTTTCTTCATTTAAACTTTGGTGGTCAGTAATATGTTGCTGATGAAATTGAGCTCAGATTGTCTGGTTGAGCTGGTTCCTATCAGCGAGATAGGGAATAGTGTGTGGATTTGAGCTATCTGGATGCTTCTATACTATCTAAATTAAGGAAATGTCCAGAAAATACACATGCTTTTCCCTCCTCCTTCCTAAATATAGAGTGTGGGGAGCACATTTAGTGGTGTCCAAGCTTCTGATGCGAGTTGCGGGTGGGGAAAACACCTGATTCTCCTCCTGCTCTCGAGTGTTTTTCCTTCTCTCCCCGCATCCTTTTCTACTCCAGCCAGTTCTTATCTCTGCATCTCCCAGTGCGGTGGCTGTGCAGAGCTGTTGGAGGCTTTTTGTTATAACTAGATAAGCCTATTTGTTTCAGAAAATCCGTAGTCTTGTTATTTCAAGAGCTGAGAATTGTTTGCATGGCTTTTGAAACTACGTCAGCCGAAGTATAGTAAGTGGGTAAGTTCAACTGTATAGATAAACATAAGCCAGTAAAATACCCATTCTTTAATTCCTTCTTTGGTTAGTTCAGGTTTCCTTGCCACCTTTATGAACATCTTAAGTGCCGAAATATAGTACAGATGTGACAACTGATAGGTGAATGTCTCAGTAGTTTGTTTATCTTGTTTCTATAGCTCTATAATTTCACAGATTCACAGAATATTTAAGGTTGGAAGGGACCTCTASAGATCATCTAGTCCAACCTTCCYGCTCAAGCAGGCACACCTACAGCAYGTGGCACAGGGYGGCATCCAGGCGGGTTTTGAAGACCTCCAGAGWAGGAGACTCCACAACCTCCCTGGGCAGCCTGTKCCASKGCTCTGTCACCCTMACAGKAAAGAAGTTGCTCCTCACCTGGGGACGGAACTTCTTATGCTTCAGYTTGTGGCCATTACCCCTCGTCCTRTCGCTGGCCACCAGTGAGAACAGCTTGTCCCCTTCCTCCCTGCATTCTCYCTTCCTGAACTTATACATATTAATCATATCCCCTCTGAGCCGTCTCTTCTCCAGAGAAAACAGGCCCAGCTCACTCAGCCTCTCTTCGTACGAGAGATGTTCCATTCCCTTAATCATCCTGGTTGCCCTTCTCTGGACCCTCTCCAGAAGCTGCACGTCCCTCTTATACTGGGGAGCCCAAAACTGCCCCCARTACTCCAGGTGYRGCCTCACYAGAGCTGAGKAGAGGGGCAGAATCACCTCCCTTGACCTGCTGGCAACGCTCCTCCTGGTGCAGGCCAGGATCCCATTGGCCTTCTTGRCCACGAGGGCACACTGCTCACTCATGGTTAACTTRGTGTCAACCAGGACTCCCAGGTCCCTCTCYRTRGAGSTGCTTTCYAGCAGGTCGACCCCTAATCTGTMCTGGTGCCGGGGATTATTCYTCCCCAGGTGCAGGACCCTGCACTTAATTTGCTGAAATCCTTACAAGAAATACGAATTATCAGCAGTACTGGGGCTCAGCCATCGTTGCGGGAGTCTTTGTGCGCTGTTTGGAAGTCCAGAAGACGTTGGAGATGGATCTGTTCCGCTTTCGAGGCTCTGAGCTCTACAGAGAGCCCTCAGCTGGGCTGCAGAGGAGCAAAGAAGCTAGGAGAACAAGTTGATTGCAACTACCTTTCCCCTTCTCCCCTCTCCTCCCGATGAAATTAAAAGGTTTTGGTTTTTATGGATGGATRTTTTCCCACTGAAAAATATTTCTTTGGGAAAAGTTCAGACTGAAGTAAGATTTGGAACAGAAATCAGTTTTGGATGGAGGGGAGGGTTCACAGAGCACAGACAGTAACTCAGAGCTCTGGCTGGCAGACAGTGAAATTCTGCAAGGTCCTGAGGGAGGAGGATTTATGTAGACTAATGAGTTTTCCTTTATCAAAAGTGAAGTGTGAACTAGTAGATCTGATGCTGGTGCTAAAAATACCCTGAGACAGTGTTACAGCTAAAGCCTTTATGTAAGTAAATGCTTGATAGTGGCAAACTGCTGGTTTAGGGTAGGAAGCAGGGCCAAGAATGCTTCAAAAAGCACCTGACACAGTGTCTGCTGGGCTGTCTTACAGCCAACCACTGTGTGCCTGTGGCCAAGTCAAGTGCAGTAAGAAGGTCAGGAGGAAAAGGAGTCAAGTTTTTATAGCAATATGTCTGAATTAATATGCCTTGCCAGGCATATGCTACTGAAAGTAGCTTCGCAGAGACTGTCTTAACAGATCTCTCTAGGTACCCTTGTGATTTATATCTATTACTCTTATSAATAGTCAGATCTTCCCAAAATATCTATCTGGCTGAAACTCTTGAATAAATAATAACTGTATTGAAAGAAGATACTTGATGTACTAGCGGGGGAGGAGAGAAAAAAACCCTTTCACCCTTTTAATAAACAAGGCAGAAATAGCTTTTACAGATTGATTATTCAAACAGGCTTTTTATTTTCATCATTGTTATTCCATTAGCAATTCAACTGAAAGCCTTCTCTGAAGGAGTCTGGGGAGAAGGGAGCGCGTGCAGACTTTTAATACCGTTGTATTTTTGTATATGACTGAACCTACAGTGAGGATTTTACAGTTTTTTCTCGCTTTTWAAATGCAGTAGAAAGAAACGTCCTCTATGCTATTTATCTTTTGCCCAAGGTGAGACCAATTGTATTAATCATTTTACAAGCCATTTTCTCAAGCTTTTACTCAAGCTTACTGGAAAGCGGGACCAGGACTATGACTGTCATAGTCAGACCTCCTGTTCTGGAGGTCTTCAAAACCCGCCTGGATGCCACCCTGTGCCACATGCTGTAGGTGTGCCTGCTTGAGCAGGAAGGTTGGACTAGATGATCTCTAGAGGTCCCTTCCAACCTTAAATATTCTGTGATTCTGTGATTCTGTCATCTTTCTGTTATGGTTAAGTCCTGTTTAAAAAACCTACAGGAATGAAATCGCTGTAGCTGTAAAGCTGCGACTTGCATGGTGAAAAGTTCGCGCTTGTCCAGCTGAACTTGACAAAGCCRCCCTGTTTCTCCTGCCTTCAGCAGGTGGCAGGCCCATGTTCTGCAGACAGCCAACCAGGTCCCCTGGCTTGACCTGATCTCAGTACCGTGCTCCCGATAGGCGCYTGTGTTTCCTCACAGAGAAATAAAGCTGAAACGTTGTGAGCAAGTGTCAGCTACTGAGCTGGCCTCCAAACATGACTTTTGTAAGATGGGATCCCCAAGCTGAAGTTCTTCACTTCTGCATTGTCTTTGGCATTAAGAGTGTAGAAGTATTATAGCTAGGGCTTTTTTAAAAGTCTGTCTGTACCATTTGGCACTTCTGCAGTGTGGTTCCTCCCTCCCTCTTACCCTTTCCCCCCAAGAAGACAGCAACTTGGTATTTATTGTGTCAACTCCATTATGTCAGCAAATGCTTCCGTATAACCTTCACTAAATTRAGTTAGATCACTCAGATGTCAGCGTTGATTTATCCTCCTGTTTTCCTTTGCTTTCATASTCCAGCCATTACTTCTCAATCCAGTAAGGATGCGAGTAGCTAAATATCTAGAGAAAGAGGCAGCTTTGTGGAATGCTGTGGTTTGTGGCATTTTGCYGTGGTGAACGTCTCCTTGCAATGTTCCTGTCCATCACCTGCAATTCTGGTAGAGATTTTGAGCTTTGCTGAAAGAAATCTCMTTGAAGACTGATACTACAGGAGCTCGCTCTGACTAATCATCAGTTTAYTTGCAGTTCGTGATCAACAGAAGCTGTTTGCAAACGCTGCTGCCTGTGCTTCCTTTGCAGATGTTTAAATGGGGACCACATTGCAGCCGTACTGCAGTGAGCAGAACAGCAGGGGTATCTGCACTTCTTGTCTTAGCTGGCACCGCTACTGATTGCTGTTTTCTAAAGCTAAATTCCAATTTGGAATTTACTCTGGGGACTTGGATGACTTGATTTCCCTGCTGCTGTCTCATGGTCAGCCATTGGAGTGGCCTTGCTAGGTTGGAGCCCTTCCAGGAAACTGTGGGTGCTCTTGGTGCTGCTCTGCTTGCTTGTCCTCCAGTTCCTTGTCCTAAGGACAGTACAGGTCTGCATAACATCCMCATCCCCCCTTTTAATGTTATCTGCTCAAATCATTTAGTTTATCCTTTCACATTTTTCTGTGAGGAGGACTCTGGATTTACTGGGGAGGAGCATCACTGCACTTCCAAAGAGAAAGTGTTAGGGAAGCTGGACACTTTTCTAAGGGAGCTCTTAGGGAGCACGGGTCGCTGGTGCCGTGGAGGAGGGCGGTGGGGCCTGTGGTGTGAGCGGGGTGGCTGCAGCCGCTCTGCGCAGCTCCAGGCCCTCCGACCTGCCCCATTGCGATGCCTTGGGCGGGCAGTGGCTGCTCCTGCTGCCCCTTGCCAAGGCCGGGGACCTCCTGACGAGCTGTTGGGAAGGCTGGGCTGCTTCCCTGGCTGCGAACCCAGGCTGGAGGTGTCCTGTGTGCATCCCTCGCTCCCYGTCCGCACTGTGCGGGTGTGCGGAGGAGGCACGAGCTGAGTGGATGTGCAGAGGAGACACGAGCTGAGCGTGCCTGGCGCTCAGCACCTCCCCTCGCTGTGGAGCTCCTTGCTCCACTCGTGTTGCTTGGTCCACGTGCTTCCTTCCCCGCAGGACTTTCTCCCGCTGGCCCTGGCCAGCCTCCCCCTGCACAGTTCAAGGGGCAGGCAGCTGGAGCAGAGGGCACTTCGAGGCACACAACTGCAATGGATGTGTGCTGGGAAGCGGCTCCGTTTTGAGGCTTTCATAGCAGCTGGTTGCTTCTGTGTTTTTCTGGAAACAACACATCATTGAGCGCTTTCTTAAACCGTGTGCAGCTGTGTGACAGCAAAGTGAGGCCACCAAATATTCTGGTTTGCTTGTACGTAGTCTTAAGGGCTGCAGTAGCTTATCGTGTGTCATCAGTGCACATTTTCCACTACCAAGGGGGCACACCGGTTCCACTTAACGTTTGAGAAGCCTAAACTTGCTGAAGTTTTGAGCTTTCAAACTTGGGACAAATTATTTTGAAAACTTTGGGTTATCATGTATCTCATTTTCTCTTGCTTCCTGAAAAGCAGAAGTAAATTTTAAGAAGAATTCATAATGCCAAGAATCACTAGTGCTTCCAGGAAGGCTGACTTAAGTATTCTGCTGTAAGTATGTATTTAAAATTTAAGCTATGAAATATGAGCATACAAGAGTCTTTAATGTACCTGCAATGCTGACTGGGCTTGGCAGAGGTTTGAGTTTGCCCTCTTTGGCACGTGTGTTTTGTTAAAGGAACCTGGGCTACTTTTTAGATAGGCTGCCTCCAGCCTTAGATTAGCCAGTGAATAAAATGCTATCATGCTCTCAATATAGAAGTGCAGATATGTTTCTT
>NW_020455317.1:1274286-1295701 GCF_003342845.1 Nothoprocta perdicaria
TTTTTTTTTTTTCAGTGTTCGTGTCTTTTCTTCCTCAGTGTGGTGGCTTTGGATGAGCAGTGCCCTTGGCAAGGAGTAGATGCAGAATAGATTCTGGGTGCCTCTGGCCTTTTCAAAACACAGCGAGTTCTCAAGAGTGGGAGATTTGTTTAATTTGCTGTTGTAATTACATATCCCACAAATGGGGGAAAGTCTATATTTCATGAGTAGTGAGCAAAATCATGGACAGCTGATTCACCTTCTTCCAGGTCCAGATGTTCTTCTGATACTGCTGCGGCTTGAAAACCTCTGCATAAAAACTGGCAGCTGTGTTGGTGCAAAGGGGGCTATATCCTTTTCTCTGCTGGAGAAATTTACCCTGTTTTCAACCAGAATGGGTTGGATTTGCCCAGCTCTAGCTGAATTGCAGATTTGCATCCATAAAAAATTAATGACTTGCAGCCCAGTCTAAATTAAATATTAAAACTTTGTTCTGCCCCAACATTACTATTGTAAGAAGAACTCCATGCTATGAAAGCTTGTCATTTATTTAGGGCAGAATCTTTCAGGAGTGACTTATATTTTATGTTAAATATTTTACTTGCTGTGTAGGTTTGTGGATCCAAAACCTTACTTTATCTGTTCAAAARTACAATGTGCACCAGAGCTGGGTCAACTAAGTGGTGCTAAATAATCCTTCACAATGTCAAGCTGTACAATAGATGACAGTTCTTCTGAAGTCTTGAGGCACACCTGCCAGAGTACTTGACCTGAAAGCAAATTTAAAAAAAACTATTTTGGAGAAAAGAATACTTAATTTAGGGGGTGGGAGGGAGTAGGGGGGAAGAAATAGAATCGTTGAAACTTCCTTTTTTGGTCATGGAAGCAAGAATGGGGATAATAAATATTTTCRTGTCAAATAATTTCTCTTGATGTAATTTCATTTTTTTTTTTTTGCTAGAAACATGAAAGAGACTTTGTACGTATTTCTAGGTACCCAAGTCTTGATCTGCTTCTGCTTAGGGCAGATGGCTACCTTGGAGGGCTTAGTAAATCTTGAGCTAACAGAACATCCCTTGACAGGCCTGTTTGACTTTTCTTTTATCACAAAGTTAATCCAGTGACGTGTTTAAGCATTCTGTTGAATATTCCCTGTGACTTTAAAGGTAAGAGAGCTTGTGATTCCTGAAGTTACTGAAGTGCTAGGATTTATGTCCATTGTTACGCTGTACCCAAGAGGGAGATGGTTTGAAGAAGAATATGGAGGCAATGTTTAATCATGGAAGACAGTTGGGATGATAAAGAAATAGCTCGGTGCGATTGGGAGTGATTTCCAAAGCCTCCGTTTGGAGGTGTGCAGCGGATGCCGTCCTGAGCGCAGGCAGCTTTCAGGAAGGAGTCTGGTAGCTTTCAGGAAGGAGTAATAACATAAATGAGTTTTCTTGAAGTGAAAAGTGAGTATTCTTTAGCCCTTTGAGTAGAGAGAGAAACATTTGGATGCAAAATATGTTTGACATTTCATAATCGGGTTCATTTGAGAAAGATGTAGTTTCAGTAACTGTTAAAATGCTGTGGTATCAGCTTACTAAACCGCTGACTTTTTTTCTGACCTTTACTTTGGTTTCCATAGTTTTGCATATTTATTGTGGTTCCATATGGGGCAGCTGTAAACTGCAGTGTTTAGGAACATCTGGTTATGCAAAGCCTTGTTGATGAAGGGGAAAGGATGAAAGCAAATTTAATGTACTGACAAACTCCTCCTTAAAAATGAAAACCTTTACACATAGCGTTTAAATAGAACATCAAGTTTATCATTCTTTTTCTCTAACTCATGTTCTGAAATGTACTTAATAAAGTGTGCTTCTTGTGAGTTCTCTGAATGTTTTGTTCTTTCTTCATGCTGGAAACCAACAGAAGAAAAGAGTCCTCAATTCCTTATCCTCATTCTGAAGTCTCCAGCTCTTCACAGGGATAGAAGAGCTTGGAGAATGGCAGGACAGGGAACCTGGGGCCATATAATGGGAGGAACTTCAGAGTAAGCCCATCTGTGGAAGCAAAGCTCTATGTGAATATTGAAAGATTACTGTGGAATCATGAAATATTTGTGTGGGAAGATCAGACAGTTTTCCCTTGGTGAGCTCCTAAGGAAATGTGTTCACACTCTAGGCAGTAATTAGCACATTTTCCACAAATACGGTGGTACTTGCTCCATCTCTGAGCCACTCATAACTGGAGATTTTTGGCTGCATCTTCTTGACTCGTCCCTGGAGCTTTTGCGAGAGCGCTGCTGCTTGCGCCCCGKGCAGACCAGGCCAGTGTCTCTGTGCTCAGGTGTTTCTGGCTTGCAAACAGTTAATATAAAGATTCTTCCATTTGAAATAAACTACCTATTATGTAAGAGAAAATCGCGTCTAATGGATTCATTAATTAGAATGTGTTTAATAGTTATGTAATACTTTTGATGTTATTAACTGTGATAAGCTTTTTTTTTTTTTTTTTTTTTTTTTTGGCCCTTTTTCAGTTTGTTGCAAGACTCTTCTGCAAGCGCTTTATCAGCTTAAGGGTAGCATAACAGAAGTCCCCTTAGCAGAAGGCTAAAAGTCACACGTATCCTCATGTCCTAGAGCTGACAAGCCCTTGCAGATGGAGAAATGCAGCACTGTTAGGCAGTTGGATCGGTGACACCGGTGAGCAGGTCTCAATCTCAGCTAACCTGAGTTGTCAGTTACCTATAGGTGCCCATAGGGAGAAGTAGGGAGCAAATGGAGGGGAATGAGAGGTGGATCTCAGGATTTAAGACTTTAGAAAATAATTTTCCCTCTCCCTCATTTCTGTTTGAATTGTAATGAAGAGGGAGGCTGTGAAGGAAACTACTTAGTTTTTGAATAGTCATCGGGATTACATTTTAATGCATCACCCCACAGCTGTTGCATTACAATACTATGTCATGATTACATTTTAGAGGGGGGGAAAAAGAATTAGATGAAGTGATCTTTTAAGCTCCCAAGGGTTTAACACACTTCTGTAACATGAGTTACTGCTTAGGGGGAAAAAAAATTTAATGTTTACTTTCTATTGGATTAGGAGAGTGGGATTCCAAAATAAAACATGTCAATTTACAGAACTTCGGATGGAAAATGTTCTGGAGTTGTTTGAAGTTAATTCAGAGTTTACAGCACCTTGAACGGCATTCCTGTCTAGAGAGAGATTTCTTGGACAGTTTAGGCTGCTTACAACGAAATTGCAAAGACATCCATGCTATTTTCTAATGGACAGTGTGTAGCTTTGTCTTGTTTGCATGGTGCAGTGCCATGCAAACAGAGCCTTAAAGGAGGCTCTTCTAGAGCCAGGAAAGCAAGCTGTGGTGAGGGTAAATAGCAAATTTAAATAGTAAAGTGTAAATAGTTGCTTTGCTTTAGAGAAATTTCAATAGTAGTGATCAGGTCATTGGCTTTGGGGAGAAGTCTCAGCAATTTGTCCCCATCCAAATGAGGGTGTTAGTCTTTAAAGCTAGTAGGGGATTGAAGGAGTTTTCTGACTTCACAGACAAGGAGAAAGGAAGTGCTTGGAAGTGGGGGGAAGGATGGAGGTACACAGGGAAAGAGAGACAAGGGCAGAAGTGGAAAGAATTGAGGTTTCCCGATGGAAAAGCTGGAGCAGAGTGAACCTGGAAGTATAAGTCACCAAATGCACAGTTCTTGTTCATTGTATGATTTTCTTTTGAAGCTTTGGTCCTAGGATTCTAAACTAATCTTATGTTTTTAAGTGGTTTGAATTACACTGATCAATGGCAGCCCCGTGTTCCTGGAGCCTTGTACTCGCTTCATTGAAGGCTCAGCCTTCTGGCCTGGCCTCAAGGAGCGYTCCCAGCACTGTGGCCCTGGCCCCTTCGGAGCAGCCTGAGCAGAGCGGGCCCGTGTGCCCCCCACCAGAGCTGCAGGAAGATGTTATGCTGAAGAGGATAYGGAAGCTCTTAGCCCTTTGAGGATGTATTAATCTGCAAAACTTAGTTATGGTGCAAATAAAATAGAGCTTAGCTGAAGGAAAATGTAGAAGGCATTTGTGAGGGAATGAAAATTTCCTTTTAGAAATATATGCTACCATCAAAGTGGATTACCCCTGTATTACAAAACATAAATCTTCATCTTCTGTGTGAGTTAAAGTCTCAGTATTTTGAGGCTAAATTGKTTTCCTTGGCTGTGTTTTCCTCATTCTCAGTGGTGGTGCTTTTTTTTTTTTTAATGTGGCAAGAGTCCTAATAAATGTCAGGCTGATGTCAGTAGTTTGTTTTTGAACAAAAGCTTAAACTCATCTAAAACAAACCGCACCCAGAGACTGGGATGTTTATATGTACTTTGCTAGTTTAGGGAAGAGAGCAAAAAGCAAGTTGAGTGTAGTGCTTAATCTGCCTTTAAAGCTTTGATTTTTTTAAGCACCATCAACTTAGTTTTGCTGCCATTCAGCTCATTCTAATTTACATTTCTCCGAAGCTTGTAAGTCAGATTTTTAGACTGATCAACTATTTAACCTGAAATTTGCCTCACTGTTGTCGACGTTTATTTTTCCCTTGCTAGGATTCCCTTAGTATGAAGGATTGTGGGAGGGTGGCTGGCTGAGCAGGCGGAAGGCTGCACTGCGGCTCTAAGGGAGACACTTTATTTATTCCCTCCCTCTGCTGCTCTAGCTTAACTTTGCTCAGGTATTTCTCAGTGATGCTGCYGCACTTTGGACTTGTCACTGAGCTAATTTATCCTACTAGTCCAGCAAAGCTGTTCTGCTTCTGGCAGGTGTATGGTGTGAGGYTGGCTCAGCTGTACAGCACAGCTCTCCTGGGATGTACTCCCTACGTTATAGACAGTTCTGCTGTAGTGACTGGGTCCKGCTTTTTGTGACGCCACAGCTACTGCTTGAGTGGCAGGAGCACAGAATGGTTGAGTTTGGAAGGGACTGCTAGAGATCGTCTAGCACTTAAGCAGGGTCGCCTAGAGCATGTAGCCCAGGATAGTGTCCAGACAGCTTCTGAGTATCTCCAAGGATGGAGACTCCACAACCTCTCTGGGCAGCGTGTTTCCATGCTCAGTCACTCTTACGGTAAGGAAGTTTTTCCTCAGGTTCAGTGGAATTTATTCTGTTTTGGTCTGTGCCTGTTGCCTCTTGTCCTGTCACTGGGCACCACTGAGAAGGGTTTGCACCCACTGTCTTCATGCCCTCCCTTCAGGTACTTACACACACTTACCAGATTGCCCCGTAGTCTTTTTCAAGCTGAAGAGTCCCAGCTGCCTCAGTCTTTTTCCTAAGGGCAGATGATCCACTCTTAATTATCTTAGTAGCCCTTTGCTGGACTTGGTGCAGCAGTTCCATGTCTGTCTTGTCTTGGGAAGCCCAGAACTGGCCACAGTTGTGCAGATGTGGCCTCACCAGGTTTGAGTAGAAGAGGAGGAGGAAGATCACCTTCCTCCACCTGTGGGCACTGCTTTTTCTAATGCGTTTAGAGGCTGTTGGCCTTCTGAGCCATAAGTTGCATTGCTGGCTTGTGTTCAGCCTGCAGTTGAATAGGACCCCCCCCCAGCTCTCTCTCCACAGAGCTGTATTACTGCACAAGGTGGTCCTTGAATCTCAAGCAGCTCTCCTGTATGCCTCTTCCTGCAAGGGCCCTATTCCATAGGATTTTTCCAAGAATGTCCCTGAAGAGGCCACTGYTCTTTCCTGAAGTTGAGGATTGTGATCCTACTCTGTGTCCTGTGTTGTATGCATTTGTGTACAGGTACGTCAGAGAGGTATCCCGCCCGGAGGGGACAAGAGGTTTCCCCATAGTCTTGCCTTGTGGGTGTTTCCCTAGCTGTGTGCAGTTGCTGGAAGGCTACCTGCAGGAGCACGGTTTTGCTGACTGCATCATCTTTGTAACTTCCTCTTTCCTCTAATTTTCCTAGTTTAAAGACCAGCCTGTTGGCGAAGATGCATGTGTCTGTTCAGTGAGGTGGAGTCCCCCTCTCCCAGTCATTTGTTGATCTTCAGATAGGATCCATGGTCATAGAAACCACAATCCTGGTGTTGACCCCAGTGGTACAGCCAGTTGTTGCTCCTTTTCAGCTTGGAGGGCTCTCAACCTGTTCATCAAGTGCAAGTGTTCAGAAGGAGGAAGAGCCTTGCTCCTCATACAAGACGTTTCCAACCTTCCTTCATCTACAGCATTATGACCTACCGTTGAATGTGGCACAGAGCCTGCCTACGCCTGTSCTCTGATGGCTGAGCCTCTTGCAGGGTCTCTGAGAATTTCCTGTCTCTCTCCCCCTTGTCTTCTTGGGTGCTGTGCAGCCAGCCTGCTTCCCCGAGCTCCTTTACATGGGGCACGGCTTGTGGACACCAGCGCTCCCCTGCAGCTGCCTGCCAGGCCCGGCTGTAGGGAGAGGCCCCAGGCGCTGCCCGCAGCCTGGGCCCCGCGGGGCTGCGGCCGCTCTCGGCTCTGCCTGGGCAGGAGCTTCCACCGTGGTTGACACAGCSACGTCGGCAGCTGTGATAGCCGGGTCTGGGCACCCGTGCACTGCTGTGACTAGAGCTAAGGGCCCTTTGCACCCCGCGGCACGGGCTGCTGCTGCTCTTCCCTGCCGCGCTCTGGGCCGGGGGGTTCTCCGTGGCAAACAGGGTTCTTCAGCCACCCTCATCAAGGGACAGCGGGAGCAGAGGCCCCAATGCCTCTGATCAGGAGCAACCAGAGAGCTCATGAGCAGCAGCCCCACCTTGCTAGAGCTTCCCAGAAGTGAAGACCTCCTGTACCTTTCCGTATTTAGCTCTCYTTAGCTGTCCCCAGCAAGCCCCCTGGTTCCTCAGGGGATCCCCAGAAAGACCCCATGGCTTCCAGCTGGCTTCTCCAAGCGGAGCCCGGGCACTCTTGTGCAAACCGCTGCCTTGGCTGCCTCTGGTGGCTGTGCTCCCCGTCGGGCTATCGCCTGCTCGCAGAGTTTGGGGGTTTGCTCTGCTTTAGCTTTGAGGGGCACYGCTGCACAAGCAGGAGTTACTGTTGAATGGCCCGATTTCGACCATCCTTAGATATAAAAGATTGAGCACTAGAAGATGGAAAAATAAGATGTAAATCGAGAGTCAAACTAGCATATGTATCCTCAAATAGATCAAAGCCCAACRCTATCTCTCCAATCGGTTTTTGAAATGAAATGGAAAAGACGACAACCTGCAGGGAGGGATGGAGGCGCTTTTAATCAGCAAAGCATCATTTGTGCTTGTTTCATTTTAATAACTGAGCTTAGCCAGCCTGAGCCTGATGTGCCACTAGTTAATGTCCTCTGAAATGCCGTGCAGTTTCAGATTTTATGTTTATTTTATTCACTGCTGCAGTGCTKCCATTCCTGGCGTCTGAATAAATATTTTGTGACACTTCCTCCTCATCTTTGCTTGTGTGTTTTCTAGATTTTTCTGTATGCAGTAAGATGAGGCRTACGCTGTTGTTTAGCTTGCTGTTGTGAATTACCAATTATGTATCAAACCAAAGGTTATACTTCCGTTTAATCAACTAGTCAGCTATGTAATTAAATGACATGGCAGTATTTCTCCTGCCTTAMTTTTCTTCAGTGTTTCACTCCCTCTTGCTGCTCCACAACTGCGTGAGAAGGACCATTTTTCCCCTTGACTTCTGCCTTATACCGGGGACTCACTCCTCACTGCTTATTCTTTCCTTTGGGGAAGAGTTATAGCGCCTTTTTTGACCTCTTTTTGGCCTCCTGTGAGTGAAAAGAATAGAAATGTTCTAAACACCATAGACTTTTTCAGTGCTGCATCAAATGTAAGTATAGTGCTACTACCACATGGAGGTAATTTGCTGCTTTGCAGTAGTTTTGATCATTGCTTAACCAAAGGAGTGGGTTCTTTGCGTATTTAAAAGAAAAGGTTAAATAAATCCTAGACTATCACTAATGTAGAACAGTTTGCTTTTGTTACTTGAAAAGTTTTAACAACAGAAAGTTAGAGGCTTTAGAATGTATTTCTTCTTGGGCGCTGGTTCTTGTTGCTATAACACTCCATATATAAACCTATTTTCACATGGTTTATTTTACTTTTCAACTGGGGAGCAACAGATAAATTCTTCTCTTTGCCCTTTTCTGCAGCCTCRTATGATTCCTCCTTGTCTTCCTCCAACAGAAATATGCTTGCTCCGATAGGAAGAAATAGGCATGTGAATGTTCAAATTAACTCTATAGGGCTGCCCCGGCCATTAGTCTCTCTAATCCCTATGGAAATTGAATTACTGGCAGGATGAAGAGGGCAGAAGGGTCCCCGCAATGGGATTCGTTGGTGCAGCGATAATCAAAAGATACTTTCAGCTGGCCTGCGACTGCTTAGGGCTGAATTACAGGGCTTTCTATTTGCTTTTTCCTTTGTTGTTGTATTTTTAAGAGGCAGAAAGACCAGTACCCTGCTTAGTTGTGGTACTGCRCGATCAGTTTTCTAAGCAATTAGATATATAACAGATTGTTTTAGGATCTTTTACATAATGATTCGCGGTAGGGCCTTGTTTTGGATTAAAACATTTTTGGAACAGATGGTTACCAGAGGTTTGGTGCGTTGCTTTCTCCCTTGTCTTAGCACATTCTCTTCAGGGGTTAGTTTAGTTTTGCTGCTTCGGGTGTTGACAGCCTGGCTGCTGACGCGACGTGGATAAAGGGAGGGTTGCTCTTCTGTTTTGGTATAGCTCCCAATAAGTCCCCCAGTGTGTGTGCACTCATTTGTTTGGGGTTKGGGGGGAGAACAAATGGGTTTTGGAGTTCTGCCCCTAAAACCATCTCTGTTGGTTTGGTGTAACCTGCACAAAGTCTCAATTCCTGGACCGGATTGTAGCACAAGTGGGCAAGCTGAACACCCTGCCTTTAGGCCAGATCTAGCCTGCTTTGATGTATTTATCTAAATCCCGTGACAGATTGTGGAGAATTTTAGCTTGTGGTTTTGGAACAGAAGCAAGATTTCTGGTCCTTTAGTTGTTAAGAGGCCTAACTTCCAAATGTGAAACACAGCGCTCTTTTAAGTACCCTGAAATGACGACTCTCAGATGGGCACTGCTAAATCTAATTAGAGATTTTCCAAATCAAATCATTAAATAACATGAGCATATACCTAATTTAATTGTGCACATAAACGAGGTAGTGGGGGCAGGGCCTTTGGAGAGCACTGGGGGTGCATCGCGCACAACCCCTTGCGCGAGGCCGAACGCAGCTCTGGGGCGTTTGGTTCCCAGCTGCCGTCAGCCCTGGAATTGCTGAGATCCAAGAGCAACCTACGGTCAGGGCCAGGCAGCCTCCTGCAGCCTTCAGCCCGAGCTGTGGGGGTCATTCAGGCCACTCTGCATCTTCTGTTCGTAACCTGCGCGCTAAAACAGAAGCATCAACTCTGCTCCCCACTAACTCACTGTTGGTTTTCCATTTACACCATGTCAGCTAAGAGGCTTATTTTACGTTTTATGTTGTTAGAGATGTATCGAACTGGTTCTTAAGTGAGCTGTGAACAAAGCATAGAGTAAAAGCGGAAAAGGAGAGGGATCCTCGGAGGACTTTAAGCTGCAAACCGAAGTATAACCAAATGCTGCATCTGTGCATTAGCACTGCGTTATTAAGAGCAGAAGGAAACTCTGCTGGCTGGCCGAGAAGTTTTGCAGTGTATAGAGCTGAGAAGGAGGTTCAGAAGAGGGCCTGTTTCCCTGAAATAMAGAAATGAGTTTGTGTGGTGGAAGAGGGGGCTATCAAAGATGATAATTTCTAGATGGAAATTTTTGTTTGACTCATGGAATCCAGTGTAGTCTGTGGGTCATCTGCATGTGAAGCACAGACGTTTGTTTTTTTTGGTACAACATGATGTTCCAGATTGGATCTTCTTGGGGAAGAAAGTTTCAGAGTGGCTCTTTTCTTGTTGAGGAAGAGTGTTGTCTTGTTACTGAAAGTTTTATTTTGTTTGTCTTGGACTTCTAGTCCAACTAGCTGCTAGTTTTGAGGTAGTAGTTGTGGCAACTGGTTGCTGGTGAGAATCTTGCATCTGGAAGCAGTTGGCTGCTTGATTCATACGCCAAAAAAAAAAAAAAAAAAAAGTTTCAAGAAAGATCCATTTTCTAAACTTACCAGATTTGTTGTTTTGTGCAGCCATTTGCAAGCTGCAAATGAGACAGAAGCTGAGCTCTGTCTAAGCCTCTCTCAGAGGAGGGTGAGTGCATGACTAATTTATACTTCTTAACTTGTCTAGTGTTTTACTTTCATAAAATTTGAGAGAAACAAACTATATCTGACAGTCTACACTTTTTTTTCCCCAGTTGGTCTACAAACTCAGAAATCTCTATAGAGGACTGACACTAAAATAACCTACCCCTTGCTTACTTAGAACATGAGGCTTAAAATAGTGGCTGTTAGCTTATGGTCTGGGCAGCACCGTGCAGTCTTGGCGGCTGGTGGGAGGCCGCTGTGGTGGCTACCAGAGATGAGGTGAAGACTCGTGCCCCGAGGACAGGTTTGCTGCCTCCTGCTTTGGAGTGAGGCAGGAGGAGCAGCACGCTCTGCTCGCATGTTCTCTTTTCTGTAGCCTTCGTCAAGGTGGTTGTTTCATCTAACTGTGCCCAGAGGTGTGCATGTGGGTGAGGATGTTATAAATCTGGACAAGGACATTAATGTCTACATCTTGCCTTAAGTTCCTCCCTGAGAACTGGGGAATGGGAGTTAGAAGAGAGATGGCGCTGTGAGGATTTAAATGTGCAGAAACCCTAGCCGAGTTTGGGGATAAACATTTTGTCATTCCCTTAGTTACTCTGCTGTGTGAAGGCAGGCTGAAGGAGGCATGAACTGGCAGAGGAGCTGGGTACCTGGCTGCACACTGGGCAAAATGTTATCTCAGCGTTAYAGCTGGGCTGTGTGGGCAGGCACACTCCCAGCATTGATCTAGAATGCAGGCCCATCTATGCACTTTTAAATATTTTTTAATCTACATTTATATATGTGTGAGTCTGTGTGTGTGTGTGTGTGTATATATATTTGATTTCTACTTAGGTTTTTTCAAACCTTTAATTATGTTTATGTTTTGTTAACAAGATGCAGTCTCCCTCGTGCCCACTCTTTGCTTTCATCGTAGGGTGATGCAGTGGACAGGGAATTTGAGAGGTCTGGCCAAGAGGAAAGCCCATCCCCTGATAAGGAAAAGGCTTCCAGCCACGTTTAGGGCATTATGTCTTACAGCTTTTCTCCTGCCCCGTCCAAGGGCAACAGGAGCTTTTCCCACAGAGTGCGGTTATTGTTCAGAGAATTAGTGCTGTGAGACGTGTGAAAGTGGCTTTTTTTATTTTTTGGTGGCTGGTTTGCAGAGACTTTCAGGTACTTAAGAAGATTACAGGGATAATGCCTGAACCTCTGTGGGCTCCAGCAGCCTGTAATGGGGGCGCCTTGATGCCTTAGCTGCCTGCAAAGACAACTGCACCTCCTCTGGCCTTGAGAAACCCTTGTGGGGGTACATGTGATTTGCCAGGAGGTTACGATCTGATTGAAAYGTAGACTAGAGCTGGCTGTGTCTTCTGAATTGCAATTTTCTTGGATGAGACACTTGCGCTCGCGTCTCAGAGGCAGCTCAGTTGGGTGCTGGAAGTGTTTCAGACTTTTTTTCCCTACATTTGGAGAGATGATTGGCAAAGTCACCCAATGTGACCATTTAACATTAAATGGCTGAACACAGGTAACTTTCCTCCTAGTTTTCCTTCCTATGGTTAACGAAGAGCAGCTTCTCTTGACTTGCTAGCTGAGAACTGAAATATCCTGCCCTGTTTCAGGTGTCGGGGCCTTGACCCTGCAGCTGGGAAGCGGAGCTGCCCTCGGGCAGTTTCCTCCTGAGCTTCCTCAGGTGGCAGCCTAATAGAGCACAGGTCGGGGGAAGATTTCTCAGCCTGGTGTGTAATACATGCTCACAGCTTTCTCTCACGCAGTCCTTGCCCGTGGTGAGAGGTCTAAAAGCAAACTGCCACAGCAGGAACTGTCCTACTTTGCCCTTAATCTCTTCGAGCAGGGCAGCGTTAGTTGGTAAAATGTGTGCAGTTACGGAGCTCCAAGTAGGTCCTGAAGTGCAGCTGAGGACAACCTCAGCCYGTGTGGCTGCAGAAACTTTTTTGGGAGCTGCAGGGGTCCAGAGCAGCTTAGAAGAGCTTTGCTTTTCATCCTGGATTCAGATATTGCAGGAGGTGGCAGGGCAGGGAAGGAGGGGATGGAATATCCTTGTAGTGTAAAGCCAATACGTGTCTGTGATGCGGATGGGTTTCTTATCTGTGCATTTGATCAGGCATTTGTAGGTGCACTGGTTTGAATATGCTCGTTTGTAAGCAAGAAACTTATTGTGATTCCCTTTTTCTTTCTCATACTAGTGGGAAGATGCAGAAGCAGTTGTGGGGGGAGCTGGATGCTGCTTCATGCAAACCAGCCGCATTATCCTCAGTACAGGCCTCTTCCGCACTCCAGCTTAATCCAGGCCTGCTCCAGGTGTCCTTCGGGCGAGGGAAGGGGCCGTGCAGAAGGCAGTGTGTGTAGGAGAGGCGCTGCGGAGATTTGCCTCCTGGAGAAGGGCCTCCGAGTGCMGGGCAGGCCGCTGCGACGCTCCGCCGGGGCGGCCGAGCGCGGCTCCGGCGCCACGTTCTTGGTGTGGCCTTTGTCCTGCGGGCTTCGGGAACCGCCTCCTGTTGCTCTCAGCGAGGCAGCGCGCGCTGCCCTTGCTGCCCCTGGCAAACTGGCTGCCAGTGAGGGAATCCTTTGTGATCACTCATTAAAATCATGGCTTAGGATATTACTGCATGTGTTAATTGGCCTAATGCTTGGCAACCTCATATTTATTGGCTGCGATGCACTGTCTATAAGCTGGCAGTTTTGTTTTAACAGATCTTGGGCAGAGGTGAGAATTTTTTTTCCCAAGTAGAAGGGAAGTCTGGATTTTTGTGAATAAAGCTTATTGCTCTATTATTTTTAAAATAGCTTTTCTTTTCAAAATAGCTTTGATATATATGAAAGTGTATGCACAAAAGGGTTAGACAAAGTGTATATATATATATGTATTTTTATATATAATATATATATTTTTTTCTCCCAAACACACAAGGTATTGGCTTTCCCTGCAGTGCCTCTGAACAGCCTGGATCAGATAAAATTGGGCTGGAAGAAGTCTCAACGTCATCTCCAAAGGGAGGATCAGTTGTAATTATCATTCCTCTCTTTAAGCTCTTCTTAAAGATCTCTAGTGACAGAGACTCCTGAACCATCTGGAGCGATCCCTTTGGATACAGAGCCATCCTGACATTTCTGAGTGACTGAAGTCAGTATTTCATTTCCACTGTAGTCATAGTTAACAACACTTTCCCAAAGACCACATATCAAATGAAACAACATGCAAGATACTCTTCTTAGAAATCCACTTGTTCACTTAACAAGAAAATGGGAATTTCTCTGTGTTTCCAAAATGAATGCTTGTACTCTTGGGAAAACTTGGGAAAGCTTGGGAAAACGCCTTCCCTAAAAGGCAGGGACCCTCCACCCCCATTTTTCCTGGAGGAAGCAAGGAATTGTGATTTATGTCTATGATGAACATAGTCCTTCTACCTTTTTGGGTCAGTCAGTGGCAAGACAGAGTATTAATGGGGCAGCAGGAGGATCACAGTTAGAGATAAGTAGGCTAGCAGTGCGTTGCYGATTGCCTGTAGCCTGGAGATGCCCTTGAAGCCACAGGGAGTGCAGCAGGAAAGGTGAATTGTAGCTCATACCTTGCATATGACTGACCTGCTTTTCTGCAAGCATGAATAAAGCAATTTATGTTAGCATGGCAACACACACAGTGCCGGTTATTCACACAGCGAGCTGATGCCGAAACACTGCCCGCTTTCCATCACGGGCAGTTGGGCGGTGTGGCTGTGCCAAGCTGCCCTCGTGTGGGAAGACAATTGTGGGTAGGATGCAGCTTCTGAACAGGAGAAATGGCTGATATAGAGGAACGTGGTCCTCTTTTATTGGGGGCATTTTTTGCTGTAGGGAAGTGCTTCCTCCTGAGGCAGYTGTTCACTTTTTCACTGAGCAGTTTTGAGAGGACTGCTTAGAAAATTTTGCTTGGAGAGCTCTCGTCTTGGTATCCCATTTATTGGGTTCTAAGAATTGGGTGTATAGGTCTCTTGAATAATGTTATTTCTTGGAATTAAAATATTGGGAGCAGAGTGCATTGCAATCTTTGATATAGCTCTTCTATCTAAGAAAGAGGAATCCCAGCATACAGAAACTGGGGTCAGCTCTGAGATTGTGCCTGGTTGTACCCAATGTCCTGTGCTCTTTTCTCGGAGAAATGAGGGAATTTTCCAGGCAAGACATATCTTAAACAACATGAATAATATCAGTTTTAAATATTTCAGCACAAGTATCTGGTAACTTAATAGAGGAGATTAACATCTTTTCTTCCCCCTCTTTGAACTTGTTGCATTTCAGATAGAATTCTACTGAGCAGTGAATTTTCTGAGACTTTTTTGTAAGTCTTTTGTAAGTTAATTTTATACTGTGAAAGAATGATTGTGTCAAGATTGTTCCTCTATCAAATAAAATTGTTTATTTTAACAAGTTATCTCCTGGAATACGAAAGAGAAAGAATTCATTAATATTATATGCAGTCTTTTTCATTTGATTTTTTKCATCTGGAGATACTGTGATGTGCATTGCTGTGCTTTTCTCTTTTTTAAACAACTGAAGAAGCCTATGACTTACTTAAATTGTATCAATGTAATAGAGGAGAATGGGCCGGTGTGGGTTGGGTGAATTTGACTAAGAAAGGATTTATTCTTTATTCTGGAAAATTATACTTGTGTATTTCTTAGGGTTTATACACAAAATAAGAAAATGCATTGACTTTTGCAATAGGTGCCTCTAAGCACCCATTGTGTGTTYTTCGTCATTTTATTTGTGTCATGATTCCCAACAAAACTGAACTCCTGCTCACCTATAATTTTGTCTTCTCTCGTGTTGCAGGTATAAGTTAATTGCCTCCTTTTCTTAGAATATTTCAGAAGTGAGAGAGAGCTGCTTCCAAATTGTTGTCTTGCGGGAAACATTGCTGGAGATCCCATTCATTCCCAGTTCCAAAGCTTTTCCGTTTACCATGGCTATTTTTCTAGTAGGAAGCTCTAAGCAATTTACGGTCAGTCAGCACCGTCAGTCAACATCCATCAAACCCAGAACCTGCCAGTTCCATCCGGGATGTTCTGGGCTGTGTCCTGTCCAGGGCAGTGCCACGTAGCAGAGGAATCCACCAGCACCTCAGTGGGCTAAAACATAGATCAAATGATCTAAAAACTAATTAAACATTGATCTAAACTAATATCAAGGTCTCAATAAAAGAGAAACATATGTTCTTTTAATAAGATAAGTGATAGTATTTACCTATACGTTTACTGTGCTTGTCCCAGRGTGCCTCCAGCCAGAAAGCACCCAAAGCCCCTGTTTCCCCCTCGCTCTCCCCAGCGTGCCGGGCTGCCTGCATGCCAGCAGCTTGGTCTTAACTGCTAACTAACTGCTAACTAACCTAACTGCTTTTAGTTATATCCCAGTTTCCTTTTCAGTTACCTTCAGCAGTTACCTTTAACTGTGCCATCTGTGTTTATATGGTGTAGTGCACGTTGCTCTGTGTTTAATCCCTGTATGTTGCAGTTTATTCCTGAATACCTTTGCCTTGCCCATCTCCTTTCCATTACTCTGAGGAAGAGAAGGCCTTTTGTTTCATACTGCTAATAAATTACAGCTTTTATTAAAGAAAAGGACAACAACAACAAAACTATTCTCCAAGACTGGTGTGGCCAAATTGTGGCTCATCATCTCGTTAAAGCACCGAAACATGTTCTGGTTGCTCTTTGCTAGTGTTCCTCTTTGAGAAAGGCACATAAACGGACAGGCTTCCCAGCAAGCTTTTTGTTGCAGGTTGCCTCATGCTTGTTGTGTTAAGTTTGGGAGAGAAGATTCCTTGTCGCTCTTTTTTTTTTTTTTTTTTTTTCCTTTTGTCTTGGTAAATATATTCCAAATAAATTAGCAAGAAAGTGTAATTTTGTGGTGTTCCTGAGGTGATACTGTTCCTGTTTCCAGGAGTGTTACATCTTCCTTACATCTGCATGTGAGGAAGAACTTTGCTGTGAGGGTGMCAGAGCCCTGGCACAGGCTGCCAAAGGAGGCTGTGGAGTCTCCTTCTCTGGAGATCTCCCAAACCTGCCTGGATGCCGCCCTGTGCCCCGTGCTCTGGGTGTCCCTGCTGGAGCAGGAGGYTGGACTAGATGATCTCTAGAGGTCCCTTCCAACCTCARCCATYCTGTGGTGCTTTGACTCTGTTTAAGTGTCAGGTGATCGATAATACTACAATCAGGCACTCAGTAAACTAGGACTGTGTAATGATTTCCACTCCTGTATTTTTCTCTGTCCTTTGCAATTGTTTTGTTAYTTTTCTGGTTC
This sequence comes from Nothoprocta perdicaria, assembly GCF_003342845.1. Classification (NCBI taxonomy): domain Eukaryota; kingdom Metazoa; phylum Chordata; class Aves; order Tinamiformes; family Tinamidae; genus Nothoprocta; species Nothoprocta perdicaria. The sequence continues at coordinate 1,290,744 of NW_020455317.1, forward strand.
TACGAGAACCAGAGAGATACTTTTGTGTATCTTTCTATTAAAGATATTCTCCTTGGACTCTTCTATTTTGGACTGTATATATCTGACTCTTTCTAACAGATCTCATCCTTTTCTGCTTTATTTCTGCCACTCCACTCAACCATCTATTTACTCATTGTTTTATTTGTGTTGTTAACTTGGCCTGTGAAGTTTTTACGGCCAGGTGGGCACACCAGTTCTTATTTCAGAATAATCTTGTCACCAGCTGGGATATGAAAGTCAGGAGTGYTGGGGATTTCAGTGTTCACCGATTCTCCCTTTAAGTTCTGAATGTTGCATATGCTTGAAACAAATAAAAATACCAAAAGTAGAGGACACACCGCTTGTTACTCTGGATATTCTTTTATAGCAGATAAACTGTAGTCGCAGAGGATCARATTCACGGCTGCGAAGAGATGATGCAACTTTGCTGAAGCCAGTTGAGCCAAACTCATTCACGTGAGAAGTGCCCTTGGCCCCAGGTCTGCAAGCCTGGATTGCAGGAGCTCGGGATAACCGGTTTCCAGGTGACTGCTCCGAGGGCAGTGAGGAGGCCTGTTGTGTTGCATTAGGGAGAGGGAAGAAAAGCCTTGGGGCGAGTCGCTTTTCTCTAAGACATAGTGACTGTCGTTCCTTCATTCGTTCAGTTTTGAGGAAGTTATAAAAGAGAAAAACACAAAAAGAAGTAATTGAGAAGTTCTTGTGCTGCTTAATAAGCAATGGGATATGTGCATTTGGATTTGCAATTATTCTTGGACTTCATATTGTTCCCAAATCTCTAACAAGGAAATCTGCAGTGAATTTGCGAGTGTGCAGTGAATGCCCAAACCTAACATTTTATTGAGAAAAGTCAGAAAAGCCATTTGTTTAGATCAGTACTTGTATTGCCCTTATTTTTACTTTCCTAGTGATTGCCCTGGGTAATACCTTCTTGAGCTTCTGTGGCTATAAATTACGGCAGAAGTTTGATCTCTAATAATAGGCAGTGATGCTGTTACAGAGTTTTAAGAGATTTCTCTTTTTACAAGTGAGGTCGAGAGYGACGACCCTTGCACGTTGTAACGAAAAACTTAAGTCAAACCTCTGCTTAAAGTCAGGCCAGATGTTCCCTGCTGACTCRGAAGGAAGCGACTCTCACCATGGGTTCACTCTGTGGCCCTTCGTGTTGTGTGTTTTCCAGCTCACCGTTGAGCACTTGGTTTAATCCAAAGGGCTTCTAGCTGACTGGGCAGCAAGAGAGTTCCGCTCTCTTGCCCGGTTTATTTTCTCCTTGTGCTGTGAAAATGCGTTGGCAGGAGTCGCATGTGATGTGATTTGCCTATGTTGGATGCTGAGAGTGCTACCAAGGGCCTTCATATCTGACTGTGCAAAACCTTTTCGAGATTGTTTTTGCATATACCACTGATGTCAAAAATCAGCCTTATACAGATATACGTTTGTGATCGGGCTTGGAACAACAGAAGTTCTCGGTTTGAAGGTCCCGTACAGAGTGGTGGCAGTTCGCTGCTTGGAAAGCTTTCCTTCTCATGTTTTCTCATCGTGCTTAATGACACTGTGCTGAATTAACCTCTCAGCAGAGCTCACCGAAGGTGTTGCAGGTTGGGACCTCCATTTGCTCCTCGAAGGGGCCTAGTTCTCGAGCAGCGTCACGGTGCGGGCAATGAGCGTGATGCCCTGGAGCTGCCAAGGTTGTTTTTCCTTGTCAGCACAGCGGAGTTAAGGATCTCTGTCAGGGAAGAGAGTCCCTGTGGATAACTGGGTTACTAGGATACAGAGTAGGCTCTGCTTTAACTGGGCAGTTACGCTTGTATTTAGGCTTTATCATCTCTCTAATTCCAGAGGGTTTCATTTTTTTTTTTTTAAGTGGCATTGCAGTTTAAAAAGAACAAGTCACTGTGCTTTAAAGATCTGTTTTTGCTGAAAGCATCTGCATGCAATAGATGCAAAATATTTCTCCCCTGGTATGTGTTACTGCTAGAAAGGAAAGACTAATAGAAATTTAATTGGTGCTTTCAAAAGCTTCCGGTGTCTACGTTTTGGAGGCAGCTGCAGTGTTGAATGTAACGAGAATTTGGTTAGTCATTTGGTTGGAAAACAAAGCAAACTAACACAAGGTCTTTAGAGATGAGAAGTCAAGTTGCACGACGGACAACTGCAGTCTGTTCCAGTGGAAAAAAAGAGAAATAAGGAAAAAGAATATTTTCTTTCTCTTTTCAAAAGTATGACCTAGTTATCACRATGAGCAAATTGGAGCGTTTTTCTTATGATTAATGTTTTTGAAGGCAGTTGAAGTTTGTGTGTCGTTTCCCACGGCACATGGCTTCCCGCGTGCGGGTGTCCGGCGCAGCGCAGTGCCCAGGGAGGCGGGAGCGCTCCCAGCAGGAGCGGGGCCGGCGCCTGGGCTCGGAGCGCGCGGGRCAGCCACAGCCAGGAGCTCCCTCCCGCCCTCACAGCCCGTGCGCATGAGCTGCAGCCGCAGGAGGCTTCAGGGCTCCGCATCTTCCCTGGCTTCCTTCCTCCAAGCTGTTCCCAGAGGCTCTGGGTTGTCATTGCTAGCTGTTTTTCTCACCTCTGGCTTCAGGTTTATTTGCTCAGAGAAGCTCTAGAGAGTGTCAGCTCAAGGCATCCTGAGGCTGTAAAAGCTTTACGAGCTTCCTTGGGGAGGATTTCTTACATTTGGATTCAGAGGATTTCTGTAGCTGTGAAAAATGACACGCACGGGTTGTGCTGCCGGCCCGCTTGTTTTAACAGGCAGGGGGTTTTCATGCGGTTTGGGGGTGGCTCTCACTCTGTGGCTGTGTCCATGGAGTTTGTGTTGGGAGGTGTTTCCCTCTCGGCTCGGTCCGTGGGCTCTCCTTGCCATGTTGGTCTGTGGGTGATTTGTGTTTTACGAAAAGTGTCACTTGGATTGCAAGGTTCTCCTCTCTTTCCCACAAAGCAAAACATGCAACTAGATAAAGAAAAATCCTTTTTTTTTGGTTTGTTTGTTTTTTTAATTTAATGTACCAATTACTGTAAGCTAGTGCAGGCTCCTGGTCTGCCCCAGTAGAGGATATGTTTAGAGGATTCCTGGACCAGGATTCTGATCACTTCCATTGCAGGTTTCCTGGTGAGATACTCCATCAAGTGGTTAGTCGAAATTGGGATCCCAAACTGCCTGTAAATCTTTCAACTGATGGTTACCAAAAAAAAAGTGTGAAAAAGGAAGTTTTCTTTAATGTTAGATAAGAAAACTTAAATGTTTTGATTTAATAACTGCTGTTATAGGTTTGTTGGCGTCATTTAGGAGCCGGTAACGCAGTGAGTTTTCAAATGCCATACTCACCAAGAAGTATCACGATCTATTTTTTGACTTAGAAAGACAAGTCCTCAATTTTATAAAAGGGGATGAGACTTTGCCTCCTAGTAACCCTCTTTTCCTTGCACAGACTTCATCAACTCTGGCGGCCCGCAAGCAAGGGTGTATCTTTGTCGCTGGCACTTGCAGCACAAGGTGCATCCCTGCCCCTCGTGCGAGGATCGCAAAGTGTGTTCGTTTGCTGGGCAGGAGGGGAGGCTTTTTGTACCCAGGCACCTGCACAGCAGCTGAGCCCCATCTGCTTGCACGGGGGGACAGAGTGATTTCCAGATGTTGCTCTTCCTTGGCTGTGCACAGAAACCTGAGCTGCACAGAAGTATGTCCCTGCTTTATGTCCTTCCCTTTGACGCTATTGTTTTTCTCTTAACCTTAGTACAACTTTTTTTTTCTGTTTGTTATGAATTTTTACTTCCAACCTCTTGGAAGAAAAAAAGTACTGAGATTTGGCACGAATTCTCCACTGTCTCTTTTCACTGTTTTTCAAACGGTCTAAACAAATTTAATTCATTAGTTGAAGTTCATGAGCACATGAGTTAAATGAAGAGAGATAACATCAATCTCTTAATATAAGAAAATGAAAGCCTTTTGAGAAAGGGCTTTTAGGAGTCCACCGAATTTTTGCCTTGCATGGCCTGAATGTCTTCTCCTGGAGATGCTGGGCACATGTGCATCATGCAAAGGGGGAGCAGGATCTTCCAAAAGCTGGGAGAGCTGTATGGGAAGGGCTGTGGCCCTTCCTGATTCACATGCGTCTCCACTGGGGTTCTGGTTGTGGCGCCCAGCCGGGCTTCTGTAARTGTGGATTTGGCCCTTGAGGAGGCCCTTGTGCCCAGTGTGTGCACAGTGATTTGTGCTGAGACTTGTACTTGTTGTCATGGGTGGCAGGAGCCAGGAGAGTTCATCACCCCAAGCCGTGAGCGCGTTCTCTGCGCTGTCACTCCCGCTGCAGCGTCCCGCCTCCATTGTCTAAAGGGGAGCGTGGTGCTGCTGCCATCTGTGGCTCTCTCAGCCACGGTTTGTCCTTCCCTCCCCTTTGCTGGAGCCTGGGCCCACGGTTCTGCAWCCAAAGCTACCAAGTCCTTTTCATAATGTTATCAGCGCATGGAGTTTGGCTTCTCTTATTGTCCTGCTGTCACCGTTGCCTCGCGCATCAGCAGCATGGCCAGCGGGCGCCCGAGCAGTTGCCCAACGGCAGCAGCTGTGCAAGCAAACAAATCAGGATTGACACTAATCAACAGACGTGTGTGGCCGTGGCGTTAAAATGCCCCGGACCACGTGGGAGCCGCCTGCTGCTTTGTGTCAYAGCACCACCGGATCGCATGGGTGAGGATGAGCTTGTGGAGCGGCCGGCTTGGCCTCCCCCAGCCCGCCTTGCTGCTCCCGCGGGGATGTGCTCATGGAGCGACCCGCTCGGCCTCCCCCAGCTCTCCTTGGCCTCCCCCAGCCTGCCCTGGCCTCCGCCAGTGCGCGTTGCCGCTCCGTGCCCTCAGGATGCTGCCTCTCTGCTCCCTGCCGTGTCTGCTGCTGGTCCCACCGGCCCCGCGGAGCGGCGCGTGCCGTGCACGTGAGCGGGGCTCAGGCC
>NW_020455317.1:1296228-1401260 GCF_003342845.1 Nothoprocta perdicaria
ACAGTCCTTTACGTTATTAACGGCACATTGTTCAAGCTCCAGCTCCTAATAAGCCAAGCAAAGCGAATGTGACGGAGCACGGGCTTGCAGGCCTGCCAGCGRGTTCTTGTTTCAAAATCCAGCATGCAGAAGTGAGTTTCTCCCTCCGTACTTACCTCGAGTAATCCGTGCTCTTGCCATGTCCTGTGGCTTGCAAGCTTTCCAAGATCTGTCGTGTTTTGGGGGTGATGTTTTTCTTAAAAAGCTAGAGAAGGGGAAGAAAAAAAGAAAAGGCAACTTCTTTCCCAGAAATTGAGTTTCCTTCCTTGCATGAGTGGGAACATTTTTTGCTATAAGAACATAAGTTGCTATTATTTTAGTTACTATTGAACTACACTATTATGTGCAGCTCATAAGAGAACATTATCTGTCTCTCAATAACAATTAAYTGTTAAACAGCAGTGTTTTCAAAGCCAAAATTGCCTTTACTTTGCCTTACCCGTGTATCATTTACKACCATGTCGCTAAGTCTTCCCAGTGCCTCTTCCTGGGTCTGTGGCTCCTGCGGCAGAACGTGGCCTTGCGGAGCTCCGCGCGCGGGCGGCACCGAGGCGCGGGCCGCTCCGCGGGGCTGAGGGACGATGGACGCGCTCRGCGGGGACGCGTGTCGCTGGTGCTGCTCTTTGCTCTGCCCGGGGAGGAGGTGTGAGTATCGTCATCAGAAGTGAGCTCTCCAATTAGAAGCTAGTCAGGATGAAAATGGCTTCTATAGCAATGCAGGGCTTGTCATTTTTGTTTTGAAGGTGTCTAATGCATCTGCCTTGTTCTGTTATTGCCGTAAGGAAATGCAATGTGAAATCATAAAGATGAGAAATGTATCTATTGCTATGTTTGGCTATAATTTGGAGTTCATTTTATTTCAATTTAAGCAAGTGTTCAGCATGCAAAGTGTGCCAAAGATGGACGGTATTTTACTGGATGAGCTAAAAGGAGTTCTGATATGACTGCATGTGTCATAGACACTGCATGTGTCTGTGTGAAGTGATTCGTTTTGACAGCATTCTTTCTATAGTCCTGCATTGTTTTTTCTTTAACTAACTCCCTGCTTACACAAAATGTGCAGAAAAAAGAAACCCAAAGTCTGAAAAAGTCAAATGAAGGAGCAAGATCAGGGAAGCTCTTATGGAAAAGGAAACTTTTTCTGACTCCTGTGTGGGGCTGCAGTCACCGGCCGCTGCTCAGGGGCCATGACTGGGATCCCGGCTTGTTGGGAGCGGCTGCTCCTGCTGTGTTCAAGTGCCRGTGAAAGTGGATTGATCCCAGCACATGAAAGTGGTGATCCCAATACACAAAAGTGGTGGTCCCAGCACATGGAAGTGGTGATCCCAGCACACGGAAGTGGTGATCGCAGCCTGCGGCCCCGCGCTGTGCTCAGCGGTGCAGCTCTGGGGAGGGAGTCAAGGACGTAGCTGCACAAATTTTACAAGGCGAGCACAGTAACTAGCTTTTGTTATTGTTATGTTTTCCTTGAGAATGCTGTAAGGCTTTTGTCATTACCCCTTAACCCTTCGTAAGCTTCGTTAGCTATACCTGCTTTGGGTTTTGGGAGGAAAATAAGATTGAGGCTATTTAAGAGAATGCTGTCTGTTATGCTGCAAAATGTGTGTGTGCTTTGGCTCTGTAATGTATAGGGTAGTATCATAGTGCATTTTATAGTGGTTTTATTAGGGGTGATGAGTGGCATTGACTCCATGCATTAGTTCTCACCTTTAATTGTGCTTTACAGATCATCTAATCCAAAATAGATCAATTCAGTAGGTCAGTGTTTGAAAAGTCCTTCCAGGGAGTTTAGTAGGCGGGCGAAGGAGGGGATAATTGCAGCAAAGTATCGTTTTTGGGAAGCGCTGTTAGGCGGCTGCAYGTGTTGGCTGTGTGAGCTGCTGTGAGGGGCTCCCGTGGGTTACGGGCTTGGAGGCATCCTCTGGGGCGCAGCTGAGCCCTGCACTGAGCACTGTGCACGCTCTCTACCCTGCATTGCTGCTTGTATTTCAGCCCATCCCCTCAGTGGGTGCCTGCACGGGTTCCTCGTTACCTCCTCCCCACCTTTTTAGTGCGTGTTGTCAGTAGGTTCCAGGAGCACTGCAAGGCACTTGTGTAGGAAAGCTGCAATGCTGGGAAGACAGGGTGGTCAGATGGCTTAGCTAATGTAAGGATGAAGGCTCTATGCATATCCAAGCAAGATGTCCTGGAGCAATTTTTCTTCAGTTTCCTTTAATAAGCAGCTCTGAAAGCTAATAATGCAGTCTTGACACTTCAGGAAAATACTCAAGCAATAATCTACGATCTCTCTGCAAAATACATCCATGGTTGGAAAAGGTTATATTCAGATCTTCACAATGCCCCAAGAATGCATTTGTGAGAGGRAATGAATTATACTCAACTAATGCAAATAGTATTTATACGTAGTTTGTTGCAAGCATCTTGATTAAAATATGTAGTGAATTCTTAGCTTTTCTCTTTTGTCCCCGAAGCCAGCTATTACTGCTGAAATTCTGTAAATGGGAACAGTGAAGTTTTATTATAGGTGGCCCATAAACTAAGCACTCTTGCTGTGGATATGAGTGAAGATGGCAGTTCTGGAATGAAGCAATTTGCCACCGACTGTTTAAAGGGCAGATGGGAGGCGAATGGCAGGCAACAGAAATGCAGCTACGGGACGTTTTTTTCTTAGCAAATTCTTGCCATTGACATCAGCATCCTACTGTGTCCTATGTGCAGGCAGCCCCTCTTCATCTCTCACAAGTGGCATAAATGTCACTCATTGCAGGTACTGGCAGGAGCTCGTCTTGAAAACGGTGCAAAAAAGTCCTGCTTGAAGTTTGCTTTTTTTGGGCAAGAGTTTGATGTCTTGAAAATGGCCAGTAAAACTAGGGTGAAGATGGAGAGCAACCCCCAGTAATAACCTGTGTGCAGTCTGCACTTMCAAAGTATGACTCAGACACCAAAGTATTGCCCAGAGGTATCAGCTGTTAGTAATTTTGGCTGGGAGCATCTCAGGGTCATGACTAGGATTTCTAGTGAGACACAAGAGTAGTCATGTTCAAACGTCAGCGGGGAGAGTGGATGGACCACGTTGGGAAGAAAGTAACTCCCACTGCGGTTTTAGTGTTTTGCTGCATCTAAAAGTTCTAGCAGGACTGGGGGTTTTCTGTGCTCTAGCTCAGACGCTGTGAACTGAAAGACAGAGACAAGAATAAGCAAATATAATTCTGCTGCAGACACCTTTTTCTCAGGATCAAGGCAAGCAGTCTCAGTTCTGCATGTGTCTCTGGAGGCTGCTGGGAGGCAGTAGAAAGGGCATGAGGCCTCCCTACTATTTTTTAGATAGAGGACAAGAAGGTTGTCTGAATTTTGGGTCAGTAAAAGTGAATGGGGACCATTTTTGCAAATACTCTATGTCCGCTGAAAAAACACATATGCCCTTGCATTAGATGGAGACCTCATGTTTCAGTGCCCGAGCAATATATTGTCAATGAATTCTTGATGCTTTGATTCTTTGGTATTTAAACAGTGTATATTCAAAAGCGTGTGTGTGTTTAATGGTAGAGAGTAGATTTTGGGGGCCAGAGTTGGCCCTGCCCTGCCTCTTTGCTCTAGCAGGGCAATACAGTGKTTGCTGCTTCGCCTGCACTCAGCGCTGCGCTGAGCTGCTGGTGAGCCTAGGATTAGGAAATCATAAAACAGGAGGAAATGAAGTGGTACTAATGGAAAGCAGAAGCTCTAAATTGGATTCATAAAGATAGCAAAGCGTTTCTCTGCACTGCACCTCCGTGCTCTTTGATTGATTTGCTGTGTGAAATGGCTAGCGAGCTGCACTGCAGCCTCGTGCGGGTAGGAGGGAGCTGCTTTCTGTCCTTGGGGGGGGGCTGGCAGGACAGCAGCTCTGTAGGAGAAGAGTCAAGTTGTCCTACTCGTTTCCCAAGGAAGGGAGTTTCRCAAGGAAAGCTGTTATTTGGGCTGACCAACTCATGGAGGTTGTTCAAGTACAGAGTGGTTTTGTCCCAGCCCTTTAGGCTCTTGGCAGAGCTCTCCAGAAGCGCAGTTTGCAATGTTGCTGGGTCCACGTGTGCTGCTAGTGCTAATCTGTTACTTTTATTCTCTCTCTTTCTCTTTCCCTCTCAATTTAGATGAGGTATCCGTGGAGCAGCAAAATTTTTCCCTTTCCTCAGTGGGCTCAAAGGTGCACCAAAGCATATCAGGCAGCAGGACATATATGGCCTTAGCAAAAAGTACTCTGGATTCCCCAGAACGTAGTTTTCTTCAAACGGTTTTATCTTCAGTTACCGCTCCCCTTGATGTGACTTCATTGAACGCAGGCGAAGCGGCCGGGCGGTYGGAAGGGGGAAGTCTCCCGCCCGTGCGCGTCGCCGTAACCAGCAGCGAAGCCCTCCCGAGCGCCGAGGAATCCGTCAGCTCCTTCCCGAAGGCGCCCTGGACTCCGCCGCCYGAGGCTTTGGCCCCTTTAACAGCTCCTCACTCAGTTAATACAATCCAGCCACCACCAGACACGCTGGAAACTGTGTTGCTAACACCTTCCTTATCAGTCTCCTCTTTGCCATATGACATGGAAGCAGCGCTGCAGAAGACACCGCTAAGTGYTGTCTCTGAAGACAGCAACGTGCTGACAACATTCCCACCTTTTGTACCAGACAGGGACATCTTAACTGCAAGCAGAGACTCGCTGTTGCATCCTCCAAGCGCAGACATATATTTCACTCCCATTCCTCCACAAGAGGTAGTTGCAGGGTGGGAGAACATCAGTAAGAGTTTAACATCTCTGCCKTGGGAGGCCACTTCAGACGGGTCGGCTGTTCTTAGGCTGCTCGGTGAAAGCAGCCATACAGCAGCACAGGCTACAGCACCGAGTTCAGCCCCACATGGTGACAGTGACACCGATGTGGAGAGCAGGGCAACAGCAGCTGTCAGTCGAAGGAGCCATCCGACTTCCAGTGCTCCGTGGGCCAGCCCAGTTTCCATAAGCAGTGCCGAGCCTGCTGTGTTTCCAATGAGTTTTCCGCTTGCATCTCTCCCGGTTCCCTCCCGTGTCACGTTCAGTGACGCTGACGTGGTTCTGAACGGCAGCTTGTTTACACACGGATTCTCCAGTTCAGCACCAAATTTGCCTGCCAGGTCCCAAGGACCGAGTCAGTCTGAGCTTTCCAGCGAGCTCRTAAGCCCAGTGCCTTTCACTAGATCATCCCTGTCTTGTTTGTCCTGTGACTCGGTTTCCCTCCTGGCAGAGCCAGGCTTTTCTGCAGAGCATGAGGTGGGCTCAGGTGACTACCCCGAAACTCTGTCTCTGCAGGCCTCCGAAGTAAAAGGCCTAAGTCCATTTACAACTGCAATAGCTGATGTGTATGAATTAGAGGAGCCGACGCCTGAACCTTTTGATACTTCTTTTCCCTCCAGACCTGTTGTTTCGTTTTCTTCAGGATTCGCAGCAATCCCCGAGTCAACCATGTTTCTATTAAGCACTGTGGATGCTGCCATTAACAATGAAATGCCTACAGCATTTTTTCCTCCTTACAGTCAGCTCTCTGGAGGAATGGCTTTGAACGTCTCCTCTGCTCAGTTTTCCCTCCCTGCTGTGGAAACTCTTCTGTTAACACCGAGCATTAGTGTAGATCTTCCTGATGCTACCAGTGCTCCCCTTGAATTTACCTTCACCTTGAGTGAGCCGGAACCATCCTTTGCAATCAGTCAGACAACTGCTCTGGAGTCACTAGAATTTACGCCATCAGAATCTTTAGTTTTGCTTGACAGGACATTGACAAGGGAGGAATCACCTGTAAATGTTACGGATTTTCCATCCAGCTCCCTATCAACACCATTTCGTTTTGAACCTAGCTACTTGTCTTCATCAGCAGCAGCCATACTAACTTCTTACTCTCTCATGCCAAGTGAGGTAGCCACACTGTTACCTCAGACCCTGTTGACTGGGACATCRGCGCTTGCTGGGGATGCTTCCAGTTGGGACTCAGCTACCCCTGTCAGCACAGACACTGAGGCGTCTCAGCTCCCGCTCTGGCAAACGTCATACTTCTATTCAAGCGCATCCTCTGTTCCAGGGACGCAGGTTCCTGAAGTAATGCCATCCTCACGTTTTCATTCAGACTTGTCTGTATTTCTGGAGGCAACGTCAGTGTTGCTAATGGATTCTGAAGTTTTGTTTACCTCAGCTTTTACAGGAGCTACCTCTGCGTTAGAGTCTTCACTCTTCTCTTCTCAGCCAGTGGTTCCTACCCCGGTGCTGTCCATAGCTGACACCGAGTCTGTTACCAGCAGCATCTTGCTCAATGAAACAAACGTGGTCTCCTTGTTTACTACCTTTCCTACAACTCCTGTCTTAAATGTATCTTCATCTCTACTGTCAACTGTTCTGGCTCCTGATGAGGATACTGGTGCTACAGGTAACCCCACGTTGCTTTTAACATCCTACGCCGAGGTCAGTGCTAGCACTGCGCTTCCGACCGCGGATCCTGACAATCCCACCTCACAGGGCGACGTGAGCRACCTTGTTCCCTCTCCTGCAGAATCTGTATCAGTGACCCCATCCTTTGTCCCTACGCAATCCCCTCCCTCTCCAAGCACTCCCACGGAATACGACATTCCCCCGAGAACTGACGTGGCCGACGGTGCTGATGCAACAACAGGCCCTGTCCCCCCGACCAGTGCCACGAGTGCTGAGGGCAGCCGTGGCCCGGCAGCTACGGAGAGCAGCCCGGACACGTTCTCGTCCCCTCCTGTGGCAGCCACTACTGCGTCTGCAGCTGCGTTTGCGACCCCGGCCCCGAGCACGACCAGGCCGCCCTACGTCTGCGACATCGCCGTTCCCGACGCTTACCTYGTCACCGCCGGTAAGGCACTTCCAGCACTTGCATTTTGTTTTCCAGAAACCACTGCCAGGCGATCTCGTAGTTAAGCAGCAAGTGTTGAGTTAGCTGCAAAGGAATACGGCGCAACTTTGGGCAACCAGCTGTAAACCTGTTGATTTATCATTTATTATTGCAAATAAGGGAGCTCACTCCAATAAAGCCCWTTGTGATAGTGAATTACATACACATTGCAGCACACAGTGAATGAAATAATGTTTTAAAATTGCTTTTACCTACATAATAGCAAGTTGTATTTGTGGTTGCTTTGTCAGTTGGTTGGCTGAAAATGAATGTTTTTGTCACGGCCCTGTTCTGCCAAATTATTAAATTTACTTRCTGCCTGAATAAGCTTCTCTTTAAAGCTGTTGCTGTTGTTCAAAAGCAAAATCCTACATGTAGGGAAATATTTTAAATGAAACAGGAAATCTAGTTTCAAAATTTTTGTTTTTATTAGCATTTTTATCGTTTTACTGGACTAGGTAGCATTTGTTTCCCCCCCCCCCCCTCAGTTATTTTGGTTGGATTTGGCGTGACTGTAACCAGGGAAGTGACAGCTGTATGTTTCAAAATCARTGATCTTGTAGCATCTGTCTGCTTTTTTGGTGTTTTCCTGTGTCTCTGTAGGTTATTAACAAAACAGTACTACAGAACAAATACAGGGCAGCTGTGGGAGCACTGCATATTGTAGCCAGTCAGTTGTACTGAGTAAGTGTAGTATGTGAATCAGAATGGACGTAGTTCCCTCCYCCAGGTCCAGGTAGGAGGGTGGGCTCACTGTGATGGTGGTGAGGAAGACTTTTTTATTAACTTGTAATTTGAGTAGTTTTTAGGCTAGTTACTGATTAAAAGTAGATAGAGAATGGCAACATCATGTTTCTCAGTTGTTTCCTCATCTCTAATCACTGCCTGAAGTGTGATCGTAGCAGACAGAACATCCATAAGGGTGTAAATTTTTTAAAAGCAGCGTCTTTTACTCAGTTGGTATCTTTTTCAGTAATCAGCGTTACAGTTATTTATTTTTTATTTAAGAGAAAAGTAGATTTTTTTTTTTGTGTCTGTTCTTTTTCTTTTGACCTCGTCTGCATTCTGTGCATGGCCTGCAAAACATTAACTGTCTTGTGACAGCAGRCTCATTGTGGTGCACAGATGAGAGCGAATGCAGTATGACTTTTGGATCCTTTTTGAATGCCTCAGTGGCTCTTAAGAAAATTCTTTTACTAGAATAATGAGGAAGTTAGACATGGGGRAAAAAAAAAAAAAACAGAATAAGCCTTGGAGCTCCTTAAATTTCATTTAGCATCACTTTTTAGGATGCAGTTACATCTTCATCTGTTTCCTGATTCATTGTCTGATGTATTTGCTGTAGTCGATCTCTCTGCCTGCTTTTTCATGCATTGCACAATTGAAAAAGTGGCTTTGAACCAAGACCCCAGAGATGCAGCTGAAATGTATTTACTGAGTGTCATTAATTTCCAGTGCTGGCCCGAAGAGCTGTTCTCCGGAATGTCAGTGAAGGCATCAGAGAGGTGCTCAGAGCTCAGTTCAGGCGCTCGGTGGAGCTGGAGGTAAGTGGTACAGAGCGTGCGTGTTCCTCAGTTGATGTAAAGCATCATATGTTTGTTCAGTGCATGGGAGGAAACGGTCATCTAGAAACCACCCATATGATACTAAATCACAGGAAGGTTTGTTCTACCCTAAATCTATTAGTAGTATTTTCTTCTTTTAATGGCTGTAACATGAGCTTTTTTACTTTGAGAGTTTATTTTCTAGGGTACATGTTCTTCTTCCTGGCATAGGTGACCAAACAGCAGCCTCTGCTCCTCACCTGCTTCCTTGGCTGGTAAAGTGAAACTGAACTGAAAAGCTTTGCCCCCTTCCAAGGATCTTTTCAAGTTCTGCTGTTCTTGCCAGCTCCTTCTAGGCTTTGCACCTTAGATAAACCAAAATCTTCCCCAYGGTTCTGAGCTTTTTTATCTTGTCAGTGAGCTCATCTGCACTTGCAGGGTGATGGTTGGAATCTCACACACAGGGTTTAGCAGATGAAAAAAGAAAGGAAAAGAAAATCAGGTGTGCCAATGGGAGATGCTGTTTTTAAGCCCTTCAGGTTGGCCATACGTGATTCCCTGGGAGGTTCCAGTTTCTGAATCTGCAGTTCTATTTTCAGTGCCCAGTTAACTCAAGTYGCTGTTTGAACGCGGGCGCCTCCGCGCGCAGCCGCCCCGACGCCGAGTGCTGGGGCCGTCCTCGTGCCCGTCTGTGCTGTACAGCAGCCTCTGGGCAGCACCGGTCACTGCAAGTAATAACTGAACTCGTGTCTTCACATAGGGCGGCTGCTCTTGTTTTAGAAGGTCCCTCCACACTAGTCAGTCAGGGTGAGAGAWTTACGAACCTGGGCCAGGCTTTTCCCTCGAGCAGCAGCGATTTGGCCCTGCGGCCCTGGGTTGCGGTTGCTGCTCACACTGGGCAGGCTTGGTTGGTAGTGTCAGACTGCTGCTCCTCATGGGCCTGGCTGGCCAGCTGCGCTCTTGCTGCACTCCTCCTGTGGCTCCCTCCTCTGCAAAATAGTGGATAGTTCAAAGACTCACATTTTGGTGTTGGTTTTTAGTCTTTTATATATAAATACATTTTAGGATAAATCCTTTYTTCCAATGAATCAGAAAGGCAAACAAGGTAAAAAGAGAAGTAGCCTTTTACTCACTTTTGACAAAAGTAACTGAGAAGCTTCTGTAGTCCAATATTAGTGGAAAAGAACAGAATTGCATAGAAATTCTTCGCTACTCAACAGTCTGTAGTCAGTTACTGCAAACCCCCATTACTCTTACTGCTCCCCTTCTGTGCTGTGTGGTTTTATGAGCTGCCACTGTAGCTTGTGTTTACTTCAAGTCGCTTTATCAATACCTGCCTATAAGCAGGTATTATTTGGGGAGATTAGAAAACAAATCTTCAGATTGTGCAGACTGATGATGCAGCAAATTGATGATGCAGCAAATTGATGATGCAACTGCACTGGTTATCAGCTGCCTTATAAAATATATTCCATCGGTAATATGGAAGTGCTTATTGTCTTCATAGTATCAGCAAAAAGACGAAACAGATTGCTATGCTATTGAATTAAGATTGAATGGAGCTAACATTTGATATCTTTATGTATTTTTCACTCTGAATTCCTTCCTTTCATGTCCACTCTTGCCTTGCAAAGCTCCTGATGGGATATACTGGCCTTAAGGCTGCTCAAAGGCAACCACTTTTATGAATAATGCTGAGTCCAGGTACATTCTTTGCAAATTCTCCTTTTTTTTTATCAAAAGGAGAAACATCTCTATAGAAACAGTTTTGCTTCTTTAATGGTAGAATACTACTAAGAATACTACTATCATATATGTCCTCTGCTCATGTTGCCATTATTATGCCTTTTTTTTCACTAAAAATTACTTCATCTCTAACAGTGAGGTGCTAGCAAAATGTATTTTAAATAAAGAACTGTCTCTAATATTGGCATGTTTAATGGTGAGATAACACAAGTTTTTAAAAAGAACTCTTCTGTATTGCTAAGCTTAAGTAGACTGGCCTGACTTTTGTTAGTCAAGAATACATTGTACCTGAGGACGGAACAGCATGGGTTGTGGGGAAGCAGTGCACTGTAAGCTACTTTTTTACTGCCTTCTGTTACAACTCACACATGATGTTTCCTGGTGGGGATGTAATACACAGTGAATCAGGAGACAGTCCTGTTAAATTTGACTTGGTAACAATGTAGACTTTGAAAATGTAATCCAGGACAAGCGAGGATGTAACTATTAAGCCTTTTAAACACAGGCCTAGTTTTACATTGAAAGAGGAATTTAAGAAGTTCTGTTCCCTCCCCACAGCTTTTTCAGTTGCAGCTTGGATTTTTGATTCTTCACTATTTCGAACATTAACGAAAAAAAAAAAAAATAGAGAGACAGGCTTGAATCCAGCTTAATAAAAATCTTTTGTCATTTTTTTTTTCTAGCAAAATGCCTTACAGCAAACCGAGAATGACCTAAAATTGAAGTGTTCTCTTTCCAGTTGGTCTCCCTGCATTGCATCTGCAGAAGAAAAAGGCCTGTTTGAACATGTGACAGTTTTGTCAACCTTCCACAGTGCAAACCTTATGACACTTGAGTCAGATGTGTTATACAAAGCCCTGTTGGCTTAAGCTTGTCACAYTGGGGTGTGAGAAAGGAAGAGTGTGGCAGTGCTCTGCTGGCAGGAGCACCCCTGATGCCGGGGAGTTCATGCCAACAGGAAAAAAAATGCATTTGCAATTTGGAAATTTTGTTTCAAAGTGTAATTTATACCTTAGTGTATACACTCAGAAGTATACACTTCACTGATATGTGTAATTATGGCTTTTAGGCCTGTCTTTAGCCTATTTAGCCTAGTTACAAATCCAAAGATTGTAAACATCTGCCTTAAAAGTAAGGCAAGTTAAGGTTACTAAAGTAAGTCAGGCAGTAAAATACTTCTTGCAAGGAAGCTACCATGTATGCTCGCACTGACAACAGTAAGACTTAGGTGTGTAAAATGGTGTGGTAAGGTTCTCTTGTGGTCCTAATGTGTATAGAAGCAAAATGTTTGTTCTAAGACGGCTCAACCTCAGTCGGACGTCTTTAGGAAATTAAATGCTCTCTGTGATTTCTTTACAGTATTCTTAGTAAGGTATGGGAAAGAAAATCCATTATTTATGCTTTCTGCCAGGTGACTACGCAGCGTAATACAGTGGTCTGTAGAAATAAAAGCAGCAGTATGGGATCATAAAGGTAACTCAAATAGAGTATATTTCGTCTGACAATGATGAAATACAAATGCATAACGAAAAGCATAGGGGACAGGCTAAGCCTATAGGGATGCTTTCCCCAAGTGCTCTTCTAGCCTCTAGAAAATTTTRTCCCAAAAACTTTCTGTTCCAGAAAGTGCCTCTGTCAGGGCCAAGGTAGCTGTGAATGTGACAGATTGTGCCCAGGAAGCAGCACAGTCAGGTTAGTTATTTCCTCCTGGCCCTCCACTGGGTTTCTGCTTGTGCTGTGGAAATGGCTCAGCGTACATGGGGCGTTTGAACACTCCTGCAGCTTTATAGCCCCAGGCATTAAGATAAGAAATTTATTTCTCTCTGTTTTCTGTAGTAGGTGGCTC
Organism: Nothoprocta perdicaria; assembly: GCF_003342845.1. Taxonomy (NCBI): domain Eukaryota; kingdom Metazoa; phylum Chordata; class Aves; order Tinamiformes; family Tinamidae; genus Nothoprocta; species Nothoprocta perdicaria. The sequence goes on from NW_020455317.1 coordinate 1,308,300, forward strand.
AGTAGTTTGCCAGCATCTACCCATAGTAGACGTGAGACCTCCAAGAGAGGGCTGGATGGACAGCTGGGTTTGTGAACCACAAGAACGGTGCGAGGAGGAGCTGTTCTCATTGATGCCTCTGGAGTCAGGAGCGGTTCTTGCCTGTTCTGGATAGCTTTCCACGTATCTGGGTGAATTAATGTGTAGAGAGCAGCATGGCAGCATGGCTGTATTATTTCTGGCGTCAGAATTAGGTTGTTCAGAGCTCCCTCTAGACAGCCCTGCAGCCCTTTTCTCAATCAGATATAGCTATTACTTTGAGCCTATAGTGATTGCAATACACTAATCTTTTCTCACACTTAAAATATTCAAAATATCTGTTCTCCTGGAGATACTATCCCCTATCTGCTAAAGTGAGTTGAGAAGGAGAGACCTGAATATTTACTGTTGAGACTAAAAAGCCAATGGAAAGTTTCAGGGAAGTGTTTGGGGCAGACTGCAGTCATTGCATCTGTGGTGCAATGAGTATAGGTYGGAGATGCCGGCAGCGGAGTTAGAGCAACCAAKATGATTAAGGAACTGGACCATCTCTCGTATGAGGAAAGAGTAGGTGAGCTGGGCCTGTTTAGCCTGGAGAAGAGGAGGTAGAGAGGGGATCTGATCAACGTGTACAAATGCCTGAGGGGAGAATGTAGGGAGGAAGGAGCCAAGCTCTTCTCAGGGGTGGCCAGTGACWGGACAAGGGACAGTGGGACTAGGTTGCAACACAGGCAGTTCCATCTGCATGTGAGGAAGAACTTCTTTCCTGTGAGGGTGACAGAATCCCAGGTCAGGCTTCCCAGGGAGGCTGTGGAGTCTCCTGCTCTGGAGATCTTCCAAACCCGCCTGGATGCCACCCTGTGCCCCGTGCTCTGGGTGTCCGTGCTGGAGCAGGGGTTGGACTAGAGGATCTCTAGAGGTGCCTTCCAACCTCAGCCATTCTGTGATACTGTGATTCTGTTCCTTAGCAGAGGCTTGCTGACTTGTTTGAAATGCCAAGCTGAAGTACGTGAATATTTACTGGCTGCACTGGGACTCTCTTCCTCTGCCTTTATTGTTTCTGAAAGCACCAGCAAATCGTTGCTGAGATTTGTAATTCTATTTTTTTTCTTGCCTTTCAAAGCAGTCTCTTTTGCAGGTAATGGACATCATTCCTTTGGCATGTCTTACCTGTTGTATGATACTGCCATTTGACAAACTGATGCTACAGAAATCTTTTCATCCTCAGATAAAAGGATAAAATTTCAGGAAAGAGGAACTGAAAYGGGCTGTGCATATTATTCATATGAAACGAATTTTGAGTGTTACAGGCTGGATGCTGCATGATTTTGTGGATGTAATGAGAAATGAGGAAAGGTTTTTTTTTTTTTTTTTGGCTACTTGTTTTCTTTCAGTGAAGATGTTCTTTTAAAAATTGCATCGTGATTTTTAGAGGAGAGGAAAGACCTGCCTGCTAGCTCATCTAAACAGCAATTGCCAGTATTTTACACTACCCTGGAAGGAACATGTGGGTCATGATTTAGGTGGCCCCRTGTGTTTCCCTAAAGCAGATCCTGAAGTGGAGCATATGTAACATATCCCCTCACCACAGCAAAGCTTCCAAGGTGCAGATGTGTTTTCATCTAAGAGATGCAGATGATTCTGGTCTAGATGGGAGTGTTTGTGAGGTTGCCACGTTGGACTTCCCCAAATATTGCAGTTTGCTCAGACAGACAGAGCAAACTAGGAGAGTTAGCAAAAAAAAAAAAAAAAAAAAAAGGAAGGGTGAGGAAAGAGCTGATACCGAGAGATCAGGTCATTATTTCATTTCAAGAGAGATACCGAGAGATCTCTCTTTTAGGGAGAGAAGACACAGCAATGTGTGTAAATAAATAAAAGCCTTCACTTTGTTTTTATTTAGGTGATAGAATAATGGCCAGTAAAAGTGTCATGATGAAACCTAGCTTTATATTTAACTTTCAACTTCATTTCTTTTACACAATGACTAAAGCTCTTCAGGATAGTTGGGATTGCTCAGAGTCAGGAGATAGGTGAGTTAGAAGAAGAAAATAGTAATTGCAGTAACTGTGCTGTAATAAGCAAATGGGGAGGAGAGTTCTCTGGAAGAAAAAGTCTGCTTCTGTGTAAAAACTATACCCATAAAACACAAGCTGCGTGTATGGTGCTTCTTGCATGTCACAGGTGCATATTATGGGATATATGTGCTATGCATAAGCTGTGGAGGTGATTCAGGGAGTAGCCATCACTTTATGTAGGATCTTTCCTGCAGCTAGAAGAATATAGACTGGTTGGAGTGGTGCTCCTTCTAGGCTACCATATGTTAAGTCATAGTGTGTTGAGATCCATGTGTCATATTGGAGAGATTTTGGTAGGTAGGTAGGTAGGCTTTGCACATGGAAGATACCACCCTGACACGCYGGAGTAGATGCTACCAGACACGCTACTTTTCCTTTTTTTTTTTTCTTTCCTTTTTATTACTATTATTTTTTAAACATTTTGCTTCTGCTAAAAAATAAATACAAATAAAATAAAGTTTACATTTTTCYATCTTGCTTCCTCTTGAGGATGAGGCTTTGAAATGAGTGGCATCTGTAGGTCTAAAGTCTGCCTGCCAGATTTCATGTTGAAGATTTTTTTTTTCCTTTTTTTTGCAGGTTTACAAAATATCCCCCAAATTTGCTTTCTTGGTGACRTCAGGTCCTTTCGTTTACACGGCAGTGGCTGTCATAAACGTGCTGATGAACAGCAGCCTTCTTCGTGGTCAGGCCCCCCTGATCCTCTCCCTGCACCCCTCTTTCCCTGTGCCGGATAACAGATTCCAAGTGCAGACAGGTGAGTTGTTCCTAACTGAAAGAGGAGGAGAGGCAACTTTCTGCTGCTCGCGCTTCTTTACGTGTGGATAGTCTTGTGATTAATGAGTAGGCAAACTCGAGCCAGAAACCTTCCCTTCTTCTGCTGTGAGTCTTCATTTGTGCCTATTAATAAAACGCTTCTAGTATCTGTGATAGAGAAAGGTAATGCATTCTAAGCAGCCAGCTCTGTACTTTCACTAGTTCCAGGATTTTTTCCTGGAGAAATGTTCTTTTTTTCTTGCTTTTTGTAATTGATAGTTCACAAATGGACTGAGTGAAGGGAGTTCACATTCCTTCTCCTACTTTTAAGTGGTAGTCCTGCTCTTTTGCTGTAAAATGTGCTTATTTTTAACTTGCTCCTTGCTGGTCAATCCCCTGTTCTGCCCTTCTTTTGCAGTATTTTGGAAAAGGTAAGGAGAAAAAGGTTTGTGTGTGAAGCATTTTGTCATAAAATTACAATGCAGCCACTTTTTAATGTGTGATTCAAGTCTGAATTATCTTTAGCTTAAATTTTAGTTCTCCAAATTCTTCAGATGTGGGAGGATTAGTGAGCTGGAGGATTGCTAATGTTGGATTCAGCTTCCCATGGCTCCTTTATGGCAGTAGTTAGTGTAAAGTCCATGACTACTGAAAACCTGAAGTAAGATATTAACCATGAAATAATTTTGAAAGACAGTGGTACCATTTGAAACTTTCTTTTCAGACAGGATTTACATGACAAAAACAGTAAGCTGTCTGCATGACTTTGAGTAGTCAGGTATGACAGGGATTGAGTAAATGGGAATACATGAGCAGGGACTGCATGAGTTTCCAGTGTAGGTGCCTTTATTTATGTATGCCTCCTGTGTTGTTTCTGCTCTGTTAACATCTGTACTGTAAGAGTGAATTTCACTGTGCTCATGTGATGTCTTTCTCACTGCTCATGGTTAGAGATAGACAGCAGATACATTTCCTGATGTTAATGGAGTAAATATGTGCATTAAGTATTAAATATCAGTCTCTGCACAATTTTATTATTTTCCAGATTTTCATCAAACTGTTGGGTACTGAGGATTTCAGCATGCCAGTGTTCAAGTCCTGTAAAACTAGCCAGATTGTCTGTAGCAAAGGTCTTTTAGATGAATTACTGTAGTCAGGGACAGACCTGTGGAATGAGGATTCTCTTTTCCTCTCAGGGGAGTGTTTGTCTCTAGGAATTAACATATCCCCTTTGCTTTCAGTGCTTCAGTTTGTGCCTCGGAATGTGGACGTTGGCTTCTGCAACTTCAGCCAGCGCATTGAGAAGGGGCTGACCATGGCATTCATGGAGGTGAGCAAACATCACCAGGACTTCTACAACTTCACTGTGCAGGTGAGCATATTCATGATGACGTTCATTTTGTATCTCGTTGCCTTAGGTTGTCTTGTGTTTCATCCAGCCAGTAACACTGAGTTAGGTGTGCACTGCTATCCCTTCTTTCCAGAACATGCAGAACTCCGGTGCTTTGTCGTAAAGTGGGACAGTTTGGCAGCATGCATCCCTCTGGGTTCAAGCTTTCTGAGAAGATGATCCAAGAAGATGAAGATTTGTATCAAAGATCAGTCATGAATACAATAGGAATATAAACGTAGTCATACTTCTTTGCCTAAGGGCTGCCCAGCCCTTTTTAAAATCATTTCTATCAGATCTTGTTACGACTTAGCAGGCTGAGTTAATCTAGAGTTAACTGATGTTCCTCTGTTCTGATGTAAAGTCCCAGTTCACATTAGGAAGAAATTTTCTATGAAGGAAGGAATGGAAATAGAAATGGCAGTGATTTGATTTTTCTCACCTTGCTCCAATCTGTTTTTCAGATACTGAATATAACTGTGAGCAGGGCTGGGGCAGCGTTTCGGCAGGGCCCTGTGAGCATTGTTTTTGCCATCCRAGATAAATACGGTTTTCTAAATGGGTCCGACGTCAGTGAGCAGCTCAGAAACTTGTCTGTGGTGGAATTCAGCTTCTATCTGGGCTTTCCTGTGCAACAAATTGCYGAACGTGAGTACTTGCTGCTATCAAGGCTGAAAAATGCTATTTTTACTGAAAAATGCTATTTTTACTGTCTTTTTTTTCTCTCTGTATAATTTTGAAGACATTTTGCACAGAAGTTACGGGTACGTAAGTGTCAGGCAGTTTGCAGAGCAAATCTATACCTCTCTTTGTTCACATGTCCTGTACCAGCGTTACAGTAACTTACTGCTTTTGCCAGCATCGTTTCTTTCTGCACCRGTCAAAGGAGGCCTAATCTGGCTTCGTTTTCTCTGGTCTTGCTTTAGATAAAAAAGAAAAATAAAAGGTTGCTCCAGTCATTATTCCTGTGAAGTTTGGTCCTTGGATTTGTCTGCAGGGGCATTTTCTGCTTCTCAGCATGATTTACTGCCTTGGGGTCTGTGCMATGCTTAGCTGTGGCTCTGTGACTTCTAGTAAGCCCTGTGTGACACTGACAACTTAAGCTTGACTAATWTGTTTTCATACAGTCTTTGTTACCTGACAGTAGCCGTGCTTTTTAAAGTAGCCTGTTGTCTTTTACGATGTCCCCAGCACGTTGCTGTCCTTATGGACTACTTTCATTGCATGGCACTTTTTCCATGGCCATCCTAAACTTATATAAATGGGGAATGGGTACAGAGCAGAGTTTGCCTGACACTCACTTTTTATGACTTACGTTTGGTTAGATGTTTCAGGTGATCTCTATCTCAGAAATAAGCTGAATTTCTAAGCTCAAGACTTATCCTTGCACACTGAGAGACTATTGCTTGACGAAAGTAACTACTGAACATCAGCAGGATTGTGGTGTTACAGCACTGCCTTTCCTGGTGGCAGGCATTAATGCAATTGAGTCCACACGTTCCCAGTTTACCTTTCCTCATTGTGCATTCCAATGCAGATTTTAAATTATCGGAGTTATTTTTTGAGGGCCTGACACAGTGATTTTCTCTACRTAATCAAGTATCTAGTGGGAATTCAGACCTAATAGCATTTTCTGGTATGTCAATGAAGCCATGATAARCAGAGCACTTGCTACAAAAGCAATTGTTTTCTATAGTATCTTTATATCTTGTAAAATGATGACACAATAAAACTTTTTTTTTTTAGCTTTTTTTTTTCTTTTCCCTTTTAGGGATTTTGATCCCTCTGCCCCCACGATACACTGAAGAGTGTGTCAGAGTATTGCATTGAGCTCTCATTTGGTCTCACATAAACTATACCTGTGTAGTGACAGCTGTGTTAATTGAGCTAGGACCAAAATTCTTGGCATATTTTCATTTTCCAGAGAAAAATCAGAACCCTTGTCCACAAATGACCAAYGTGTCTTTTATTCCCTGGGAGGCCTCAGAGTTTATCAAATTGTGGGTTGTGATCTTTTTCTCTCACTGAATTGAAATTAAATATTGCTGTTGCCTGGACTGCTTGAAAATTATTTGTCTTTGTTCTGCATGGTAGCTTTTGCTCATTTGACTAAAGCTTATTTTTTTTCTTGCTTGGGTATTATTTTAGTCTCTTTTTCTTTTCTGAACTTTTAGTCTCTTTTTCTTTTCTGAACTTTACATACATTTGTTCCTGTAGTTTTTAAGTTTGTCCACATATTCTAGGATGTGTTTTATAGTGAATTTGCAGAATCTTCCTTGCTGAGAATCCCTCTTCTAGAYTTGCAAGGTTGCTAAAGTGTAGTTAAATGAGAACAGAATTTCAACCAGGGCCTATATATCCTAAAAAGCAGACTAACAGTAGGGAAAAACATTACTACTAAGCATGCATTTGCACTCTTCTCCTTTTATTCTTTTCTAGTGATTCTTCAGAAATTTAGAGGTAACTTTTTTTTCCTTTTTTTTAGCTGCTCTCGAGGCAGGAGCTGCCTGGGTGACGTGCATGCCCATAGCTCCCAGCCAGGGGCCGAGTCCTGGCTGATGCCAGGAGGGCTCTACGGTAGCTCATGAGTTGATGACTGACAAGGTCAAACAGCACCCACAGAAAATAGTCCCTTAGAATTTCTGCTTGTGCTTGACTGCTGTGGGGATTTGCAAAAAGCTCATATAAAAGTTGGTTGCCACTCCCTGGCAAATTGAGCTTCTCTGCATATGTACCACAGCATATCCAAGCATGTGGATGAGGTATTTCTTTAACTTTGTTTCTGCAAATTCCAGCCTAGACATCTCTATTGTGCTTATCRTCAAAAGCTAAATTATTCTCCATTCCCTTCAATCTGCCAGCAAATCTCCCAAACACCTCCAAAGCTGAAATCCTCAAACAAATCCTTAATGTAGGAAGGCAGATTTACTCATCAACGGTGATTAAGTCCTTTATGACAAATGTTTTCTCTTAGACTCATTTCTGGAGCTTTTGATAAATGCTGTTGTTTTAGATTAGTCTACATGTCCATTAGGAAGGATGATGGCAACCAATCTATCAACCAGCCAAGCGATCTATAACTGTGCACCCTTGCATTTCAAGCACAAGGAGAAATCACCCTGGCCTATCTATTGAATACTGCCACCACAGCGCAGCATGTGCCTCCAACATATTGGTCAGAATTTGATGGTGGTGGTGTCTTTGCTCAGTCGTGTGTCTCTTTTAATGGTGGAATTTTGTAAAGCCTTCTTTTGTGTACAAAAGTTTGTGTACAGTACACACAATACAGATCAGTAAAGCTGAAATAAAATGAAATACATTCATAGAATCACAGAATGCTTAAGGTTGGAAGGGACCTCAGAGGTCGTCTAGTCCAACCCCCCTGCTCACACAGGGTCACCCAGAGCACAGGGCACAGGGCGGCATCCAGGTGGGTTTTAAAGGTCTCCGAAGAAGGAGACTCCACAAGCTCCCTGGGCAGCCTGTGCCAGGGCTCTGTCACCCTGCAGTAGATTAAAGACCCATTCAGTAGATTAAAGTGAAGTAAATGACATTTTGATTTATCGAGACGAGTAAATACACTGATTTTTTTTTTAAGGAAAGMTAAGATTTTCCTAAAGTCCCAGTGAGGATTTGGGAGATACGGTGCCCCAACTCTAGGAGTGTCTCGTCAGCGTGAATGAATTGAATATGAATATGCAAGAATATGACTTGCATATTCTTTGAGCAATCCGTTTGCAGTGGGATCCATTTGTGTGTCGTGCTAAGAGCACGACAGCTCATTTTGACTCGGGCTTTGCTGCTGCCCTCCCCGCAGTGCTTCAGGGGGTTCCTGTGGACCGTTCTGGAGCAGCAGCCACGGTGCCATTTGATGGGTCAGCAAAGTGAGACCACGGTTCTCAGCTTGCTCAGAGCTGTGGGTCTGTCTGTCYGCAAGCATGAATGCAGTTCATACCTTTTTATAAAGCAGGGCTGCTATTGCCATTATTTTCAGTTGTTGCTTCAGGTGTTTTTTCCCACTGTTTCTGAGAAACAGTTTTGATCCAGAGCCAGCAGTCATGCCCAAAGCCTCAACAGCACAGGGCAGATCCCTCTCAGGACGTCCTGCTCAGTGGTCTGTTGAGGATGGCCGAGAGCCAGATCCCCCAAAGTGCTTTGGCTATGAGATACTTAAATACAAAAGTTGAGGGCTCCCTCGGCTCTGGACTTCTTTCTCACCCTCCCATGAGCATATAGGAGAGCACTATATGACAGAGCAGTCATACACTGGGGGAGTTCTTCTGAAGATCTTTTTTTGCCAGGTGGCTCCTTTGTTCTGTGCAAATTTTGTACCACCCTTTGACATGAAAATTTTCAGGAATTTTGGAAGTATGTGGGCATGTAWATTTAAAATGTTTTCCTGTACTGTCTTATGCTATTTGCTCCTTAGTTATTAGGCCCGGCAGCACTTAATGCTCTTGGTGGTAACCTAGTTTTTTGAGGCTTTCTTGAGTTTTATCACAGTCTGCATCTTAAGGAAAAGAACTGATTTGTGAGCTGAGCTGTCAGGGGTTTCACGTTGATTCCTGTTAAGGCAAAGCTACTTTACACGTAATGCTGCTGTAGCTTAGCATTGCTGGGCTAAGTGAAGTGAAACTGGCCTTTGATATCCTGCCTAGGAGCCTTGTCTGTGTTTGCTGCCTAGTTTTTGTTCACGTGGCCTTTCACACATTAGGTTTTCACCTCATTTGGATGTGCTGCTTATACCTTGAATGGGGTAGGTTGTCCATGTGCAGTACAACATTAAGTATTAATATAATTAATGTAATGTAATTATCTCAGTCAGTTTCTTCCCAGTCATTTAGAACAAGGGTAATAGTAAAGATTATCAGTTTGACAGGATGCATTCATTTAGAACAAAGACAATAGTAAAGATTATCAATTTGACAGGATGGATTCAGGACAGATCTAAAGCAAGAAAGCTTCCGRACTTCAGGTTTGTATGTTGTGTGAGGGAACGACTTGGAGGCTCCCTTGGAGGCAGGGAAGGTGTATTTTTTTTCTCTTTTTTTTTCTTCAGAAACTTCTGGTAACTATAACTTCAGCAACACACCTATACCAACAGGCTCACCTCACATCTTCCTGTCCACTAATTTTGCCCTGTCCACTTTCTGTCTCACATTTTAGGTTGGTAGCTCATTCGCTTAGATGGTCAGGAAAAAGAAGCCCCAGTCTAAGCACCGGGCACTAGTTCATTGGAAAGGATAGGAAGGAATATATTGAGTATGCCTTCATGGCTGGAAGATGTCTCTGAGACCAGCCAAAAGCGAGCCGTGGACTAGATGGRGGGATGTTGGCCTTTGTGACCTTACCTGTGATAAGTCTTTGTTTTTGTTATGGCTTAAAGTAGAGAGAGCTGCCTTGGGACATRCTGTTTTTTCCAGTGCTGTAAGATTAGCATCTCTTGTGGAAACCTTGGCGATGTTGCAAGGTCAGTAGGTTAATATAAAATCGTATAGTATGGTACAAAGATTGCAGGAATTATAGGCAGTRTTTATTGGAGTGGGGTTTGGATCACAGTGGATAAATTGTTTTAGTGTTAGCCACAACCCATGGACTCTTATTTTTTTACTATTTTTATTGTTTTTATTTCCATGGGTTCTTATTTTTAAGTGATGTTCTGATCACTCAAAAATGTACATTTACTCCATGCTTTCTGTTATAGTTCCTCCCTGTGCTGTAAATAAGAGTGACTGGCGTGGTCCCAGCTCTGTTTTGCATGATCCCACATGGCTTCATGTAAGAGGCCACCCATGTCCTCATTGCCAGAGCTCAGTTTGCCTGAGCACTGCGCTCTCGAAAGAGGTAGCTGGGTCCCTGGGTGGCCCTTTGCCATTTCCCCGAGTGCTGAGTCAGCGCCGTTCCGCGGTGCGGCACTTCAGGAGTGTATGTTAGGATCCCCTAATGATGACCATGTGCTCCTTATTAATGCATCCAGAGTCATTAGCAGATCAGCCACAATCTATCTTGCAATTGCGCTTTGTCTATCCAATCCTCCCCGCAGAATAGCATTCAGTCTGTGCTGTCTTTAATCTTCATATCTTAGGGGACATTAAGGATCTGGCAAATAAACTGGTCTCATTGTGCTGAAGCTCCAGCTGAGCTCAGGCTCTGGCCACACGAGCCTTGCTGTKACACTGAGTGACCCGTGGGGAGAGATTTGGGGTTCCTGACTTGCTGCCACTGCCTATATTTCCGAAGTGTCCTTCATTTCATGATCCCTTTGTCAGGTTTTAGAACCCACGCTCAGATGCCAGTGATCAGAGCATTTTCTCCTGTTCATTTTTAAGATTTTTCTGCTTGAGACTTGTTATTTTTAACTTTCATTAATTCCATCTAAAGTTTAAGTGACTAGTCATCTAGCAATTTGCATGAATTAAATCATTTTCAAGTACTAATTAGAGAAAGCATGAAGAGCACATTAAGTCAAAGCAAAACATTATTTTGGTTCAAATGAAAAAAAACCCACAACCCACAACAAGTTCAAAGTTTTACTGCCATTGGAAAGTCTTTGATTTTCTTATCTTCCTCTTCCCAAGCTTTGGAAACTATAGATGCAGTTTAGTTTATGCTTTTGTTGTTCAAATTGTATCTTTAATTTGAAGTAAACACAGGCATGAGGAGASCAAACACCCTCCAGATTTTTAAGCTACACTCAGAAGAACCATGCAGCAGCATGCCAAAAATAAATGGGTTAAAATAAGTGGACTGTGGACTGCTTTTTTCTTTCTTTTTTTTTTTCTTCCCTTAGTCTTTGGAAATTCAATGCATCCTGGTCAAAGTACAGATGTCTCCAAGTTAGAATAAAGGCCCACAGTCTGATACTGTTCTGAAGATTAAGTCACACTTAATTAAGATTAAGTCTCGCAAGGGTACTCTGAAAACTAGTGCTTCTATTATTGAAATAAAGGCAGAACAGGACTTCAGAAAATGTCGTATTTTATTTTCATAGGACTACTTATGAGCCTATAAAAATAAAAAGTATGATACTAGTGATTCTTTTACTCTTGCAATAACAAAAAATCGGAAAGTTTTTAAGGGGCAAAAGATTGGATTTTAGAAAACGCTTGGGTGGGTACATGCGGAGAGGTCAGCTACTCCACAAATTATGTAGTAATTGAATTAAAAAACTAATAATATTCTTTTTCTCAGAAGCAAGTAATAGTGCTATAACTTCTAGTTCAGTTCTAGAACTGAAAACACGATATCCTCATTCTAAATACTAATCTGTCAGGGACCTAGTCATTCTAATCGTGTGCCTCCTTCCTTCTGTTCGTAAAATGATTTAAAAATTAACCTTTGTAAAATGCTGAGCAAACTGCAGCTGGATTATCAAATATTTTGAGAACGTTGTGACCCTTCCTTTTTCTTTCTATTATACTTCTGTTATTCCGAAGCTCCAGACGTCCCTTGAGGAAACTGTTGGCCCAGCCCCCATCTGCGCTTGCTTCCCAACACGTCTTTACTGCACTCCAGTGGAAACCTTGGGAAAAAATTTATTCCTGGAGTATCAGTAGAAACTGGCTGTATTCACTTCACTGGGGCAAGAATTTCACTCTTCAGCACAGCTTTTGGGGAGAATTGTGAACTAAAGAAAATATAGGGCCACAGACCAAACAAGCCACAAGAATTTTGTCCACAAAAATGTTCTTGTACACATTCATTTTGTGTGTTTTATAAAGTAATTAGGAAGGCGATGTTTTTCAAATAATACTTCCCGCACACCTGCCCACAACACAAATGAGATCTGGTTAGTTTTCTGCCTCACACTTAGTATTTCACAGCACTTTCTGCTTCCGAGAAGGTTGTATTCCCATTCTCAGGCACTCATGAATTGCCCTATCACCCTTTGAGCAAAAGTCTCATGCTGCATTTAGCTCAGTAAGGAGGAGAACATGGTCAGTGAGCTTTGCTTTTACATTTCTAGGAGCAATGACCTCAGCGYAGGGGCTTGAAATCTTTTAGGTAATACATCTGCTTCACTCAGCCACTTCGTGTTCAGAGGTGAAGCATGGAGTGTGTGTTCAGAGCACTCTCCTTGCAGCCTCAGGAGCTGTAATGAATCGGCGTAAATCAGGTGCTTACTGACAATATCTATTATGAAGTGGCTTCTTTTTTTGTGTGTATGTCTATTGTTGAGAATACTGTTCTTACAGATGTTTTTCCTCCCTTCTCTTTTTCCCCCAGCCTTTCATTATCCGAAGCTTAATGTGTCGCAGCTGATGAAATCTTCCTGGGTGAGAACAGGTACGTATAGTCCACGTGAGTAAATAGGAGGGTAATTATTTTGATAAGGGGGAAAATAGCTGCGATGAGTGTTGATAGCTTAGGGGTGCTGCATGTTTACAAGGTAGTAATGTGCCTGAGCAGTATAAATTCTAAAACCCATGGCCTAATGACCTGGAACATCTGGGAAATATAATTCCTAGGTCTGGAATGAACTACTGCAGTTGCTTGTTAATGGACACACAATGGCTTTTTGTCTATGAAACAGTTCATTCTTAGTGAGACAAGTTACATTCTCAGGCATAAGGAGACTTGTACTGTCAATATCACACTTTTTTTTTTAAAGGATTTTTCATTTTAAGTGAAAATTAAAACTTTATATGTGGCACTTTGTACTAGAACATGCCAGGAATACAACAGACTAAAAATAGTTGCACTCAAAGTAAATGAGACAGTTTCATCACATTTCATTGATCTCTTGTGATTCATTTGTGGCAGATCACTCCCACACAGTCTGCTGGATATTTTACTCTGTAATTCACAGATCTAGTTGAGCTGTCACTGAGCTCAAAGGCTCTTGTGTTTGCCTGGGAGCAGTAGCATCTACCTGTTTCTCAAGCCCAGAAGGTCTGAATAGTGACCAGGCTGTGCCCAGCAGCCTTACTGTTAAGGTGTAGATGCCCACCTGTACAGATTTTTGTCTTCCCCACCAGCTTTCCCACCCTGAATTCAATAGTGTGTGAATATGTACATGCTATTTTTTTTCTTCTAGATATCCTTTTCTCCTCCCACTAGTGGACTAGTTTACTTGTTAAGCAAGGGACTACTTATCTTCTGAATTACATGGGGCTTTTTTTCGAGAAAAATAAACAATTTCAGGTGATGTTCAAGAAGTGGAGCAGATTTGCATGCATTTATCCCACCTCCGCTTTGAGTTTTGTGTTAGTTTTTTTGGTCAGTTTTGTTGAGTACCACACTATTCTCTCCCCTTTTCACACTCAGATTTGCTTTATCCATTCTTGCTGGAAGTTCTCTTAGATTCTGCATTAAAAAAAAGTTCTTCCAGCTCAGAAATCATGCCCTTTTGTATTTTCTAAGCCTCCTGGGCATGTTTTTTTTTAAAAAAATCAGTTGCAGCAGCTTCCTTTTTCTTAGCAGCAAACAAATCTTTTGTACCCCAGTTCTTACAGGCAGCCTGAGAAGAGAGAGTACATTTGGGCTTGGTCAGTCCTTAAAAACTGCATATTTGTATTTTAAGGGCAAAATCACTGTGTGTTAGTAACCTATTTTCATTATTTTGTAGCTGTTTTTAGGCAGGTGACATGACTCGTGATATAGGCAAATAGGATTAATGCRTGCTAAGATGAGGTTTTTAACATCAAACTACCAAGGTATAAGTCAATGCATATTCTAAAGTACGATGACAGTCACAAAACAGTGGGACATGCAGCATTCTCTGTGGATATTCCTTTTACTTGCAGAATACAGCTTGTGCTATTAAGCATAATTCCCTGRTATTGAAATTCAATATGCAGGCAAGAATGGTCTTCAATTTGTTGTATATAATAGCCCTAGGTCACTGTCTGTTTATTTGGTATTTAGCTCTRCAATACTTATTCTGTGATTGAAAGTAGTAGAGAGGCTGTTGATTTCAGTGTGAAATTATGGAAGTGTTTCCTTTTTTTCCTGATATGTCCAGTGTTTTTTTAATTTTTTTAAAAAAGCAGTGATCTTAAGGAATAAAAGCTGGGTTATTTTATTGCAGTCACTGGTGAGTTGGTTTCCTGTCCTTTCAGGTTGTTTAATTAGACAGAGTGAATGACTGACCCTTCAGCCCCCATTTACTTTACTGGCTGCCCATGCTCTTAGTAAAAGCCTGTTAATCTTTTGCTGCTTCCTCTGTGGTATTCCTGAGGGATTGCAGTCACCAATAGCTGCTCCAGCCGCTGGTGCCTAGGCTGGGGAGTGAAGGTGGCAGGGGAAAGAACCACATTTTTTGTGCCACGGTTGGCATACTGTTAATCTTTACCTTACCTAGGCAAGATTCACCGAGGCTGCATGGCTCCATTTGGTTTCTCCACGTGGTGCTACTGCTTTCCTCCCATATTTGTTTTCTGAGCCCTTGACCTGCCCATCTCTAACTCTGATTTCTAAACATAAAACTATGACTGCAAGTAGCTGCAAGGAGATTGTTTAGCCTGAATTTTCCTGTTTGGTTGTTTATGCGTAATTTATTAAACATTCTTTTTGTTTGTATGTTTTGTTTTGTTTTTAAATTGTTGCTTCATCATTCTGGGTCTTTCTAGACTGGATGATATTCCAGAAATGCCCTCCTTTTTCTTTCTCTCTCTCTCTNTTTTTTTTTTTTTTTTTTTTTTTTTTTTTTTTTTTTTTTTTTTTTTTTTTTTTTTTATGTTTCTTTTATTCTTTTCCCATCCAAAGCCTTATACGTTCCTGCGTGTAAGCTCTGGCTGACCATGGCACAATTCCCATATGACCACTGCTACCCTTGAACTGTCCATAAGACACCACAGGTGACTCAAAGCTTATACTTTGCAGACAAGAACCTGAAGTACCTTACTAATTCAGCTGTGTTCTTGGTCTCCTTTCTCTGCAACGTAGTTCTCCTGGGCGTCGCGGAGCAGCGGATTCAGGAGGAAGTGTTTCAGGCGGAGATGGAGCGGAAACTGGCCCACGTGTTGAACGAGGCTTTGGCCCGCGGGCGCATCTGGAGGCGAGCCAGCTTTGCAGGCAGCAAYGTCGTGCAGGTACTGAGAGCTCAAACACAGAGGAAGAAACGAAGAAGACTAGGTTATGAAATACGTTAATAGTATCTRAGCTTTGGGTGGGGGAAAGTTAACACAAAAACATGTATTGTAAATGAAGGAGAATAGATTATTAAATACGTTAATAGTATCTGAGCTTTGGGTGGGGGAAGATAACACAAAAATATGCCTTGAATCTGGCTAGTTTAGCTAGTTTATTTTGTCTGAACATTATTCTTCTGGTTAGCTTGTTATCTTCTACACTAAAATTAACAAGAGGAAACGACTGAGAATTTAAAGTGAGCTACAAGAAATACTAGTGACTTTTTTCAAAAGCATATTGAAAACTGCTTTTGCCAGTGCCCTGCTTTGAAAACTTGCTAGCTTTCTGACTTACGTGAGGTGCCCAGCAAAAGGAGCTGCAATGGTACTTGGAATCAAAAAGGTACTCTGCCGGAACAGCCTCTTCACAGCTCTTGAAATGTTTATAGATCATCTGCGGTGTTTTGGTGACAGTATAGAAATATGAAATAGAATCAAGTGTTGTTTGCAGCAGTAGAGCACCATATTCTACCTCTTAGCTACCTATTTGTCACCTACTCCTAGTCACTCCAATCCCATGGTTTTCAAAAAAGAATGATTAATTATGTCAAATTTTGTACCTGTGGCAACTTCTGTTTATACTTTATGGATACCAGTGCTTCTTTATAGTTTTGTCGTAGGTGGATTTATTGACTTAATGGACATAAAAATTCCATTTTTAGATTCTTACATATCCTCCTTTAGCCAGATTAGCAAACTGAAGGATGAATTTAATGGATGATCTTCTTTAAAATCACCTTTTCCGGCTAATTCATGATGAGTTTGCTGATTTCACATATATTCTTCTAGAATTTTAGACCTGTTATCTGTATTTAATTTAATCCTGCAGTTTTTACTACAGCTTTTAATTTCCAGATGTTCAGGTTTTCTTATTTTATTCTCCTGTCTCAGAAGCATCTGTCTCAGTAATACATTTTTAAAATTATTTTTCTTACATACAGCTTTGAATTGCTCTGAATAAGTGTCTGTTTCAGTTCTTATATTCCCAACACCTTTTATTGCACTTTGTTCCTTCTGCCTCAGTCCTGCCTCTGTATATAAAATAAGCAAATAACCCTTATGCTGCTAGCAAAGATGCCAAAATCTATAAAAAGTAAATGTCTAGATTACTGTTTTGCTATTTTAGATCATAGAGCTCAGGCAATTTTTTGCTTCCATGCACAAAATCTGTGGGTTGTAAAACGCACTCTGCAGCTCACATTCCAAGCCTCAGTGCTGCTCGCTTACACCACTTAAATGGTGCAAGAAAGCTGGAAACTTCCCTCTTGGGGGAGTGGAGGAGACCCCCCTGCAGAAGCAGGGGGGTGATGCTCAGCACATGACGTGCTCCCACCTAACACAGCACCTTTGCAGGTGCTCACAGGCAAGTGTTAGGGGTGGGTGGCACTCTGCTAAACGAGAGGAGGGAGGAGGAGTACCGCAGCATTCACCTTGCAGTGTGTGCAGTGTTAGCCCTAAGTGGTATCTATTACCTAATGCTTGAAAGTCCCTTGTGAATTGGTTACGTCTGTATCAACTTAAAATCACCAGGAAAGTGGGCAAATGTTCATGTCATCTGGTTTTGAGTCATTTGCTGGTGCTCTTAGAAGACATAAGAGGAAGAGGTTCTCTTCTTCTGGGCAGTATTTTGCAGCACTGATAAAGGTATTTGGAACTTCTTAAAATGTAGTTAGTGTGACTGGATATTTTAGTCCACCCTTCATTCCTTTCATCCCAGCTCCAGTCTCTCAGAAGCATAATCTGACCTATGTACTTCTTTTGCAGGAACAAGTGCTGCAGTGCGGACTGCAGTAGGGAATATGCAACTGAAATGACACTTGGAGAAAACAGGACAGGTTGGCTGGATTTGCTTTGCATTAGGCAGGTAGATAGTTAAGGAGTAGTTGTTAATCATATTTTTTTCAGAGAGTGGCTATCATTTCACCCAGATTGTTTCTTTGTGTTTTTAAGGACTCAACCATAAAGCCACCAAGCATGTGGCTACCTTCCTCTGCTGCTCAGTCGTGAGACTGGCTGGAGCAAGTGAGTTAGGAATGTGCCACAGGGCTGAAATGCTGGAATTGCTGCCGCCCCAGAGATGAGAGTGTGGGAGGCTTCCATGCTGGCAGGAGCCCTGTCAGGCGGAGTGCCGGCCACGTCAGCGTCAGCGTCACCGTGCGGGGGGAACGGCTGGCTGTGCCGCTCCGAGCTCCCCGGCCTCTCTGCGCCTGGCCTGGGGCAGCACATGGGGCAGCCGCAGCCGGGGGTGGCCCCCCTAGTGCCATCCCGAGCGCAGGGGTGCTCCCCTCGACGCCTCCCTCCCAGGCAGGGGTCCCATCCACACTCTGCTGCAGTCAGCCTTCTAGTTTGGCTGCTGCAAATTCTCTTCCTCATAGCCCAGTTGTGCTTGAAATAGGTTATATGAGTGCATCTGCGTGTGCCGTTTCTGTTCTCCTGTGCTTTATACTCAGCATTTTCCTCACATATTTCTTATACATAAGCCAATGATTAGTATAATAGCAAGCCACAACGCAATGATGATAAGAGCAGAAGCTTCCAGTAGCATCAAAGTGTTTGGTACTTTCATGAGCAGCTCATACATACGTCCACAGCTCATACATACGTCCACAGAAGGCAGGACCCATTCATTTCATCTCTGTAAAGCCCTTGAGTTTTGCCTGGGGGAAATATATTTATAGTATATTGAAATTTATAGTGTACGGTGACATTGCGAACCTCTATGGAAAATCAAGACTGTGGATCAGAAGGTGATGCAATTATTTGTGAATGTTACTGTAATGTTACTGTAGGCATATTAGGTTAGTTTCTTTTCCTTTCCTATTTTTCTTTTTCTTTTTTCCTTTTTCAAGAAAATAGAACTGATGTCTTGTGAATCTTAGATTTCATTTCTAAATGAATGTGTTGTGAGCTAAGAATGTTAAAAATTACTCCTGTAAATCTAGACACTTTGAGTAAGAGCTTCAGATTTCCTAGGGTACCCAAATGACACGTTTTTCCTCCTCTTGTTCACCTGTCCATGCTTTTAGCAGGTAGTACTCCATGAAAATATGCCTATAACCATCACCTATAAAAAGGCTCTGATGCCTCACAGCTGGCTGTAAAACATAAGGCAGCTGTATTGATTTTTGTATAATATTCATACTAGCGTTCCACAGAGCATATAATATATATTTTTAATAAATATCTGCTGCTGTTGCAATTTTAAGCCACTCACGTATTGCAGTCTGTACTGCATCCTGTGCAGACTGGGCCACGCGATGTATTTTGTCAATAGTTTATCACAGTACTCCTAATCCTCCTTATTTTTTGAGGAATTAAGGGTCTTAAATATAGTTTATAAATGCTTTGGCACAACAGTTTCTCCGCTGGCAAGGTAGAAGTAAGAAGTGGATAAAGCAACAACTTTGCTGTGCAGCCCCAGCCAGAGCACTTAAGGACA
Organism: Nothoprocta perdicaria; assembly: GCF_003342845.1. Classification (NCBI taxonomy): domain Eukaryota; kingdom Metazoa; phylum Chordata; class Aves; order Tinamiformes; family Tinamidae; genus Nothoprocta; species Nothoprocta perdicaria. Next base: position 1,327,110 of record NW_020455317.1, read on the forward strand.
GCGCTGGCAGCCTGTAAGCTGCCCCAGTATTTCCCATCTTGACAGGTTTATGTAAGACCTTTCTCAGATCTAGAACTAGCTGTGAGTGATGCTTATTTTAAATATATGTTTTATGTTGCGTTGTCTGCTGAACCAGTGAGACCACAAGTGCAGTTTGATTTAATTGCATGGACACTAAAATCTTACTCTTAATAAGGCAGCATCTTTGGGGGTTAATTCCCATGGGATGAGCAGAGTAAAATGGGAACATAATCCTGGGACGTGCGTTTTGGAGCTTCTGCAGGTGTATTTGCTTGTTTCTAAGTAACCTTGTGCCCGACATGGCTTCATCCGAGTCTTCCTCACTTCTGAATGGGTTGCTCACAGGGACATCCCCCTTGGCTGGTCAACACCTGGCAAAAGCTTTTTGGGTTTCTCCAGCACCTGGCTTGGCCCTGCTTTAATTTACGAGCTGGGCTCTGTTGCCAAGGCGACTCAGCTCACCGACCTGTGAGTTTCTCTTGAAAACAATTTGAAAATTAAGTTTACTGGCACCTGGACACAGCTAAGCCTTTACTCTGTGGAGGTTAAATGCACACCTAATGTCAACAGAGATGATGGAGCTTATAGACACAGAAGTTGAATGAATTAGTCTTCTTAATTTTCTGTCTGCAGCGTGTTGAAATTCTGACATCACTTCCCTCCTCTGTGTGTTCCCTCACTGCCACAGTATAAATGTAAAATGCTTCCTTGTGCATGGGCTGCATTTCTGGATGCCTGGAAAACAGCATTTCTGTCCATGCTTGCATTCTTGGCCTTCTTAAGCAGAAGGGAGATCTCCATAGAGTATGAGAACACGAGGAATCAGAAATTGTATGGAATATATAATTTGGAATAAAATGGCATAAAACTGTTTAGAAATTATGTTCTTAAAAACTATATTGATTCCGTACCTTGATTTTTAAAACAGACTTAAAAGTAATTCACAGTCAGTGAGCCATTTTCTATGTTGCAGCAAACTGAGTTCAATTTAAAAGATAGGTTTTAGTGTCGACACAACAGATGCAGGCTGCAGTAAAGTTCCTGAGCTTACGTGCGTGTCTAGTTGTCTCGTAGTCACCTCAAGAATACGCTACTCAACCATCAACTCTCCTGGGGTAGAAATCCATAACCTGCTCCCCCTGGATTTCAGGTTTAGGCTGCAGCTTCCCTCCGTGAGAACTCATAAAGAATTGTGAATTCAGAAATGATTTCAGAGAAAAGATATCTCGAAACAGTGAGCTCAGTTCATCAGCACCAGCCTCTACGTCCACCCTCCATTCAGTTACTTCATGCTCATTCCCATGTTCCCTACACTCTGCCAAAATACCTCCAGCTTCTTCTTTTCTGCTTCCCCTCTTCCCCACCCCTATTCCTCAACATCCGAAGCCATAAACTCTATTAAATCTTCATTGGTTTTCGTTATCTATTAGGACTGTATTGTTTCAGTCATGGCAGCTGGAATCTTTCCTCCTTCCCTTCCGCCCTTTCCCCACAGCAGAGGCCTTCCTCTTCGTAGCCCCTGCAGCAGGGGTGTTTCAACCAGGATGAGAAAAGAGGCGTTGCTCAACTGGTCCTGTTAGCAGGGYGGGCCGTGGTTCAGAAATGTGCTCTCTTCCTTGCTGCTTATACCAAATGGCCTAATGCTGGTTAGTATTCTTTGCTTTAGCCTTCAGGTAATTGAGGCTAGGAGGCTTTCATGATGATTGCCATTAGAAGGCTTTCATGATGATTGCTCTTTCTCTCTCTCTCTCTCTCTCTCTCTCTTTTTTTTCTTTTTTTTTTTTTTAATGTATACTTTAATGTTACCACAACTGGGAGGTTCTTTTTTGCCGTTCCCTGTGCTAGCTTAGGACACTTGACTTGATGTCTGCAAAACCCTGTTTTTTTCCTCCTTGTTGAAGCAGAACACTGCAGTACTTCCCTGCAACGTGATTTTTTTTGCTGGAAAAATTCAAAACTTAGCTTTTGTAAGCCTCAGTTGTGCAAGCCTTTGTGTGTTTGCTTTACTTTAGGCCTTTGGGTAGTTGTTGGAGACTAATTTACTAGTTAAATACACACTTCATAGCAAAGAAGAATTGTGAAAGAAACTAAGTTTAACGCCCTGTTGCGGCATTTCCTTACAGCTCTCTTTAAACTCTGATTAACCTGATAAAATAACTCCTACTGTTTGTTTGGCTTAGTTGTAGGTTGAGTTCACCATTCCATATAAATGGTTAAACAAAAGACTTACAACGTATGAGGTTTAATTTTGCAGGAATGTAAGATTGTTACRTGAGTCTCATCTACAATTTAGATGCGCAGTGGTTAGACACTATCTGCAGGGCTGCCTCGTAGCGCACATTCTTCTGATTATTAACTTCCTTAGAACTAGGTAGSAAAAGTGGCTTCCCACAGGGTGGAATAAATCCCCTTCTTCCCTGGAGAAGGGCGGGAGCGAGGGGGAGCTCTTTGGAAGATGAAGTTGAYGGTGCAGGTGCTTTAGCTGAGGAAGTGCCGTTCTAATTGACACTGACAGAGTATTTGCCTATGTATGTGCTTAACATTCAGAAAATCTGGGAGAAGAAAGAGGGTGTGTTGTGAATAGCAAAGTGAAGTCAGAGTAGGGGCTTAGAGAAGGAAAAAGACAATCAAATTAATTTCTCCCATAGCTTCTATTAAGTAAAGATAATAGTAAGGTATCCAAGGCTTCTAGGATGGGATGGTGAAAAGCAATTCTCTTCAAAATGGAAAATTTGAGTTTCAGACCTTCTCCCAGCATCCCTTATTTCCCACCTGCGCATTTGAAAAATCAGCATGCAGAACAAACCACAGTCTAAGTTCCAAACACGTGCAGAGAATCGCAGCCAACTGACCTACAGAACACCAAAACATGGAACCCGTTTGTGTTTCAGAAACTCGGGGTACTTACAAACACCAGATTTTACAAGTACCTTTATAAAAGTTGGTTGGCAACTGTGTGAGGCCACTTTCCACTCACACTCATCTCTGCATCATGAAGCAAATGGAGAAAAGCCAAAAACTTTAGGTTTGCCATAAAAATGTATTATGCAGATCACGTCCTTGGAAGCTTTTCTCTCAGTTACAAAAGAACTTGTAAATCTGCAAATTTCTAAGTGTCCCRAAGTAGCTGAATAGTGCTTATGTAATTAGGCACTGACTTAGCATTCCTCTAATGCCTTGCTCTGGAAGACTTCCACCCAGATCCTCTCTGTCCCAATCAGATGTCACTATCTTGACTTCTAGTTTGGGAGCAAATTATTTTACTGATTATTAACTCTATGTAGCTGCCCTTGTCTAACGTTGAATAAAGTTCTTACATGAGAGAAGGATATACGTGTGTATATGTTTCTTTTGCCACTTCAAGGATTTTGGAGTACTATGCATGGATTGTCTTCCTATCAGACTTAGCGTGGATAGTGACAGTTTTCAAACTTTAGCAGTTCTTAGCTTAGTTGTGTAATTAGTATAATGTCATGTTCCTAGGTATGCAAGGTAGAGGGGTTTAATTTTGTAGCAATTGTACTGCTACACTGAGATTTAATGCTTATGCACTAGGGGCTATGAACAGTAGCAATTGAGAGAGATCCTCGTGCCATCATGGCAAAGCTGTTCCGAATCTTTCTTTCTAAACAAATGCATTGAAGCAGGTAAGAATAAAGGCCAAATATGTGGGAACCCTAATGAAATACAATTTAAAATGTAAAACGATGCTTCTTTCTTTTCAGATTGTAAATGTGTCGCGATTAGATGGCACTGATAACCCTGTGGAGCTGATCTATTTTGTGGAGGATCAAGATGGGAAGAGACTCAGTGCTCTGAAGTGTTCGGATCTCATGAACAGGGTTGATATCCAGCGAGCCGCGATCATCCTTGGATACCGCATCGAAGGCACCGTTGCACAGCGTAAGCCTTGTTATATCCCCCCAGTGCCAGCGGGGAGAAACAGAAAGGGTGACATTAGCTATGGAGATGAGGGCGCTTCACAGTATCCACCACTGTGGTGTTTTGTCTTGGGATGCTCCTGTTCTGGCACTTCTACAGAAATGCCTTCCAGCGGGCACGGGCTGCTGGGCGATGCCGTGTTGCTGCCTTCCCACAGGCCCTGCCGAGCTTGGGGTTGCAGCAAGGTCTGTAAGAGGGTGGCCTCACTGCTCCCACCCTAGCAGCACACTTCACTAGCTGGATACTGAGAAGTTTTATGGGTGCTTTGTGCCCTTTTTGTTTCCTGCTGCTAGTCTGGTGTTTCTGCAYGGTTCCTCTTGTCCAGGAGCTTGCAGAAGCCCCAGTGCTGCGGAATGGGGAGGATCAGTGGAATGGGCATTTCCTGCATCTGAGCTCTGGTGATCACTCTTAGGACTAGTCCTTATTTGTTGTTTGTCTGAATTGCTGTTTCTGTGAGTGAAAGATGAGGGCTAGTTGCAAGGTATTTGGGAGTGTACAAAGTAGAGAAAACTCTTTTCTTCTCGAATTTGAGGGGTTAATAWAGAAGTAAAGTGAACATTTAATAAGGTAATATTGTTGTGCATTAATCAGAATACATAGGACAGGCGATCTTAACAATAAATAACAGAACAATAAACTTTATTTGGGCAGCTTGATATTTAAATAATTTGCAGTAAGGTGCCAGAGAGAAAACTTACTCAATACATTGTATTGTAGTTAGGAAGGAAATTTGAAAATATTTAAAGAACAGACAAATAAACAAGGTCCCTCAAAAACCAGATGCATCTGAACAATAAAGTACTTCATAGATTTAAATGCTTAATTAGGTTTTCTGTGTTCTGTGCAGTATTTGAAGCATGAGTTGCATTGTACCACAGGGTATTTTGGCATGTGCTTSATTTTTAGAATTGTCTACAGAAAGAAGAGAAAGAAAATGGAGATAATTGAACCGTCTGGGTGTTTTCATGTTTCTCAATTTTGTTCCACATTTAAAGAGTAGTTTAAAGATTGTTCAGTAACCAGTCTGCTTGATTTCTGTTAATAGAGTATAATATTGGCAAGACAAAATGCAACAGGTTACAAGAATACATACCCTTTACAGAAATGGTAAGGGTTGACCAAACTTTGTGGAGCGATTATAGCATATTCTGTGTGTTGAAATGTAGTATCTTCAAGAACAATTAAAAAGTTCTTTAAAGAGGCATAGAAATAATGTTTTAAATGTTTTTTCTTCTTAGAGGAGTAACTAAAAGAAATATATTTTATATCAGAAAATAAAATAGCATGGATGGTTTTGTATTGAAATTGAAAATTTATATTATTTCCATTTAATCTCTAGATTCATAATGAAAATAACTGTTATTTAGATGTTATATAAAAACAAGATTATACAGAAATACCAGTTTTAATTGGAACCACTCTTTTAAGAAAATGCATTTAATTGTCTAGAGAGGCACTACTGCTGTGTCTTTCAGTCCCAAGTGGAACCACTGTGCAGAGCAGAGTGAATTAAAGTTCTGTCAATTCTTCGGTTACAGGTTTAACATGTGTTAGTGGTTGGATTGCATTTTCCAGTATAATTGTCTTTGTATGCTGTYGGGGATCTCCTGACAGTGACAATGAAATAGAGAAAATAAAGTAATTTATTAATAAGGAATTTGTAACCCTACACATTGGGGAAAAGGGTCTTACTGCTTTAAAATTGACTGTGGTTATTGATAGAAGCAGCAAAATGTATAGTGTATTGCCAAAGAGAAGAGATAGCAGGACTTAGGCAGCAATGTRGAATAGTTTTCACCTCTATTAGCGGTAGATTAATTTTCCAGACACATTTCACTATGTCAGCTTCATTTGGAGTTAGAGGGTGATGTGGCAAAAATGCATTTCATGTGGTGACTTAGGCACAAGTCTCCGAAGGTAGGCAAGAATGCTTTCTGAATGTGACATCCATTGACTTAAGTGTGTGTGACAGTTCCTGCGATGTGCAACTGGTTCCTGATAAATCCCTTACCTAGCATTTGCAAAAAGATAAGAATAAATTGAAGTGTATTTTTCTTGAAGTGTTCCCAGTTAAAAATGTACAGYCACTTAGAATAGTCTTGCTTCTAACTTTACAGCTCTGGAAAAGCTGAAGGGGTCATCTYCAGAGTCGCAGAACAGCAACCTGTGGATTATTGTTGGTGTGGCGGTCCCCGTGGCTGTGGTGCTCCTCATCGTCATCATTTTGTACTGGAAACTTTGCCGGACAGACAAACTGGAGTTTCAGCCAGACACAATGAGCAACATTCAGCAACGACAGAAGGTAAAAGGGGGAGCTCTGCTGGTGGTGGCTTTGAGTGTTCTGAACAGGAACGAAGGCGAGAGGCCAGGGCACACGTGCCATCCTTACGAAGGATGTGGAAACACTGTTTTGGAGCCTTCTGGTAGAAAAACAGTTAAACAATAGCTCAGATCAAGAATCAGTGTTTTGTCTGTTCTGCTGGTTATGTGATACGGCATTAAATAGATAAATCTTTCTGAAAAATGTGGGCACTGAGGCTGAAAAGAGCTTTTCTTCATCATTTCAGGGCTTTGGCTAGGACCATGTAAGAGGATATGTGTTCACTGCTGAATTATTGACCTTGTTTTCTGCAGAAAGCTTAATTTTTCTGTGGAGAGCTTCCACTAAACTRATTCAGCGACTCAGCTGCACCATCCATCATGCCCCACATTGGGACTAGAATTTGCTAGAGCTCGTCCTTGCTCCTCAGCCTTCCTCAGAGCTCAGCAGGATGCTGCCCGAGTGCCCATGTGGCTGCTGTGACAGCCTGTTATTGGACTAGAACTTCAGGTGCTGATGTTGAATGAGATTGCATGGGGAGGATTTTGGTTGAAGTGGTGGACTTGGTTAGGATGGTGAGAAAGTCAATTTTTTCATGCCCCAAACTGTAAATTTTGAAGTATTTAATCCCGGATTTTCAAAAGGGGCATATTCATTAAAAGGMGTGGAAAAATGACTAAAGGGTTGCAAATCCTACTTTTCCTTTCTACARCTGAGGAGGACAGGCCTGTGTCAGAAACACAAATGCTCTGACTAGGCCTTCACTTCCCCTTGTCTCAGGCATTAATAAGGGCATAATCGCCTGCCCGTGCTAATCCTGTGGTGCCAAAGTCATGTTCATAGCACTGTCACCTCGTGTTCGCTCGTACCGTTTCCTCTGTAACAAGTCTTGTCTGTTCCCCGTGCTCTCTCTCAGGATAATTAATGATGGGAAAGATGAGAGGAGCAGAAAGCTGTTGCGCTTCAAAAGCAGTCAGAACAAATCAATAGCAGCCGCCACTTGGCTTGCCTCTGTACAGTGAGCGCCAGAAACAAGGTCAGCAAAAAGTGACCCCCTTTGATGGACTCCACCACTGGTAGTTGTTTTACCTGCCTTGGATTGAAGAAGTGCCCCATGGTAGTTTAAAGTCATTTTGAGAATGGTCATGGGAAAAAGGTGGGAGAGAATCGGTATCCTTGGTACACTCTATCGTGGCCTAAGTCTGCAGTAACTCCCTGCTGTCTTAAGCTTTATGTAAGGAAGTAGTTGTTGACTGCAGGGCCAGAACCATCTGTCATAGTTTTACATTGTTTGAGGGTAATCTACTGACTGCACTCAGTTTTTGTGTTTGTTTTTCTTTCTCCATTTCTTCCACAGTGCTCTTCACTTGAATGGTTCTTTAATCATTCAACACACTTGGTGTTTGTATGATAGGCTTGTTTTGGTTTGCCTAGACTGTCACTTTGCCTTCTGTGTAAGCAAATTAGAAAGAACCTCTAAGGACTTCTAGTCCAACCTCCATGTACCAKTGTATGGCTCATAGTTTAATACTAAATGAGGTGAAGCATTAAAAAGTGTCTTAAATTTTTATCACTTGGCACATTAAGCAATTGGCAGAATCCACTTCCAGAACCATTTTTCTCCTTGGCTGAAGGTCCAGGATAGAGGAAATAGTCTGGCTCCCTTGGTAGCAGGCTGTCTCTGGGCTTGCTCGGTGTCTTTTCTTCCAACAGTGAGTGCTATTTTCCCAAGTCAGAATAGGACATATTAAGCAAGTACTGAGACCTCCAAATGGTCAAGACAGCATTAAAGTGATGAAGCACAGTTGTCCTCGTCCTTCGTTTTGCTTATGTCTTTTTAAAAAATTTTGTTATATTGCTTAAATGCAAAGAAAAAAGTTGAAGGAGTCAATCGTGATCAGGGTTTTGGAGCTGTAATTAACTCAATTTTAAAAACAGTTTGGACCTTTTCCTTCCCCCTGCACAAAAATATATTTTTCTTTTTCCTCTTTCAAGTCCTTGACTATAGTACCAAAGGAAGGTGAAGGCCTGCCCTGCATCTGTAGATGAAGGGATATTTGGGCTAAAGAACTGTTTGTTTTTTTTTTCTTTTGGAATCAAGTGCKTCTATTAGTTTAAAAGAATCATAGAGGAGTCACATTTATGGTGTTAGCTCTTCTCTCAAATGTCAGTCCTAAAAAATAAGCATTTTAAAGTAGATGGAATGTGTAAATATCAAGGTATTTCATTAAAATATATGTGGTATGCCCACACTGGAAGTAGAACATAATTCTTGTCAGCCCTGCAGTAAGTCTGCAATGTTTTGCACTTGAAAATGTGCTGATTTTTTTAATATTAATCCCATTGGTTTGGAAGATTGGGAACGAGGACACTTTACATATCCATGTGAAATGGGATATCATATTGCACTGGTGGATATCTGGAGGTATCACCAGTCTGCTCTTCAGTGTGTTTAATGACCTGTTTTACCATAGTAGATCGGTGGGCATAAAACCTGATAGAATTTATAGTAGTAGAAGATATTGGACGGTGTCAGCTGTGATTTAAAGCCTGGTGCAAGGTTAGGAGTGGATGAGRAGAAAGCTTGTGGTGCCCTCTCACACTGCTGAGGAAATAGCTTCCTGCTACCAGGCTAGGTCGTTGAAGCATCAGCAGAGCTTCTGTGAACGTGCGGTGATGCAGATGACTTCTCTGCAAGTTAGGAGAGTAAGACACGAGTTTTACAGGAGTCTTTTTTCCTGGTTTTAGAGTTTATTCTACAAATTTGCATTCTTGTCTTAAGAAAGATGTTCAGAAGATGCTACAAACTTCCTGGATTTTGTAAACATAACGTGTTATTTTAGTCCCCTCCTCCTGGCTTTAAACAACTCCTTTTATCTTAAAATATTTCTAAATTAACTTAGGCAATATAATATTTTTAGATTTAATTTCAGCAGTGTATGCGTAAACATTTGCCTCTACAAAAGCTTTGTTTCCCCCCACAAAAGCTTTGTTTCCCTTCTTTTCCTTTCTTTGTATGACTTCTCTGCTTCAGTCACCATCATTTAAAGTACCTCCTAAGCTGCATGTCCACACATCTTTTACTGGAGCAAAAGAAGGTGTCGTTATCTCTTGGCTGTAGAGCCCTGGTGCCTTTAGAGTGTGTCCCTGAGCATGTGGCTGCTGGTTGCACCGCGCTGAGGGGAAGGTCTCAGCATAGCCTGTGGTTATCCCGCTCCTGAGGCACCCCAGGAAGAGGATCCTGCTGGCACAGCTGTCCTGCATTGGCCCTGGCCAAAGCTTGGTGCATCTGCTGCAGAGATGGCCTTCATTTGGGGCTGGAGATGGTGATGTACTTGCCTGCTTCGGCAGGCTTAGCTGTGTTGCAAAGCACTTGGTTCCTGCGGTGAGGAAGCATCATCTAAGAACGTGAGTCTGCATCTCTGCTGATGTGCCAGAGCAGCCTCCAGTCTGGCATAAATCCAGATCGGCTGCTTGCTCCCACTTTCCCCCGTTAAGACCCGATCTCCCTCAAGGACAGCACTGGTATAACAGGATAATGTTCTTTCTAAGGTGGTGACCAGTGCAGGGCACCATGCTGCCCTACCCCACCAGTTCTTGTTCTATCCATCTGGCCTTCCAGGTGCATCACAAAATTGATGTCTTGCAGACAGGATGACATCAGGATCCTTCCTAAAAAATAATGCCACCTTCTGCTAAGGATATATAAATAGCCTGAGCACAAACCAAGTTTATGTTGCTGATAACATGGATGCAASATGCAGAGTCTTAAGGGATGGTCTAGGCTTTGAGTATTCTCAAAATATTTCTACTTAAGTGACTATAAATATAGCTGTATATAGGAAAGAAAAGTTTTGTGTAGTGTTAGCAAAATACTGAGAAAATGACTGATTCTACTGTTTACTTACAGTGAAAATTGGGGTTGAAAATACTGAAAAATGGACCTAGAAGAGACTCTGATAAATTAACTAGTCTGTCTCTCTTCCTCTAAGGATCAGCTGTGTCTGAAAAATCTTACAGTTCATTCTTGGTTCTGGAGATTAAATGGAAAAACAGGTACTTAAAATAGGTTTATTTGGGAACTTTTATAAATTGGCAGTCAAGGAAACAAGTCATAGTAGTGAATTTTTTAATGCAAGATTCATTGGTCTGTGCAAAGATGACTTTTCAAGAGATGGAGACATGATGTTTGAAGGGCACATCAAGTATTCATGACCTGCTGTGTAAGCTGCAGTATTCTACAGGAAATTTGCCTTGATGTGATCTGCGTTCTCGCACCGGATAAAGATGTCTTTGCCTTTGGAAGTAAAAAGATGCCTAAGTGGCATTTGTACCTTACAGATTTCTCTCTTGCCATTTTTTATATCTACTGCAATGTCATTGCATTGTGAACTTTCTTTATTGCAAAGCAGCTTTGCCTTTATGGATAGCTGCATTTTTGCCATGGGTCATTTTTCTTCTGTGTGAGAAAATGGATAAATGTCTCTCTTTGGCCAGGCCCTCATTCTGCCCTGTCCTGGAGTACCAACTTTTTTGTGTGAAAATACTGTCAACCCTTTTCCTTTTCCGTGAAGAGGAAAAAAACATCCTGTATATTATCTGTAATGCAAATAGAGTTGGAAATGTTAGTTCTCTCTATGGGCATCCAAAAATTAAAAGGAAACATTGTTCCTTATAGATCTCACCTTCCTTGCTGTGTAAAGCTTTTCAGAGGGCAAAGTGAAATACTTTGCTCTAGCTTTTCAGGGGTGGTTTTAGCCATTGACAGTTATTCATGGCAAGGCTCTGTTCCCTGCAAACAAGAAGATCACTGCTGTGGACAAGCTCAGTAATTTCTTTACAGGATCTTGGAAGTCCTCCTGCAAATTCTGGACATGCTGAAGTCCTTGTCTTTGCAGCGCTGACTTAGAGCGAATACTTGTTTGGTTCCAGGTTTGGCCAAGGAACTGGCTTTTACATCTTAAAACCCTAGAGGAAAACAAAAGTCGCCCTCTCTAGTCAAGAGTCACTCCATTCGGTGCCCTCTGTGCCCCGCTAAGAGGCTCGAGGGCTCAGCCCATCTTTCTGGCACAGTGTCTCTCCTGTGTGTTCGTGGGGAGCTCCCCATGAAACCCTTGTTGTCCCCCATCTTCTCTGTGAGCTGTAGCACAAATAATAGCAGAGCTGGAGGGCTACCAAATTACATCATGTTTTGGCAAACCTCAGCAAATGTGTAATCACTGGGATGCTCTTGCATGTGTGTCCTAATCTGTGCTGCTTGACAGCCAGTCAGAGCTCCCATGTGTCACTCRTAGCTACAGGTAACGAGTCATGCCTTCTGCAAGATGTCTGAAATAGGGTTTTGTTGATTTCTCTTTTCCTCACAAGCAGGAACATCTGATACCCAAATCTCATGTGTCAGGTATAACTTTACACCTCTGAATTGAGATTTTTGCTTATTGTTGTGTATTCAGTAGACTGCGTCTCGGATGTTCCCAGGATCAAAGAGGCCAGCCCTGCTGGAGGCTAAATACTAGACTTCTGCTTCTKATATAAAAAACTCTTGTAGTGGTTTGACATTCTGCACTGCTTTTGTTCATCTGTATAATGTGGAGGCAACAGCTCTGCCTTTCAGAATAATTCCAGTCAAAAGAGACTCATGTAAAGAAAAGCAGCTGACACCAATCTTCTAAAAGCTACCTGTAAAGTGACAGGAGTTTCAGTAACAGATTTGTCTGTTCCTACTGTTTGCATAACAAATGTTGTTCATTTCTAATAGCAATCCTAACTAGCTCTCCAAAATATTAATTTTGAAATTGCCTTACAGATTCTGCTGCTTTAGATTCAATAGCTGGATTCTAACAAGACAGTATTCAACATACTAATTGCTTCTCAGCGATTCATTTTATCTGATGATGAATCCATCATCAGAATCTGCAGGAGTTCTTTGTGATAGCTTCTATAATGTGGAGTAACTATTGACAAATTGTGGGTTTAAAATACCACACTTAAAATCACTGCTCATTCTGTCAGGAGAAAAAAAAAGTAAAATGTCACCATCTTTTTTTAGAAAGATTTAGGTAGCCATATGGAAATCAGAGCAAAAGAAGAGCTAGCCTGGTGCCCACAGAAAGTCTATAAAGGGAATAATGACAGGGCAAGTAAATACGATGCCTCTTYGGCTTCAGTGACTCTGTGGCCTCCGGTCATTTGTGGCTCCCAAATGTTCTGGCCCCTGTAGTGGGGATATTTAGCAACCCTCTGTGGATTTCTCTTCTTTCTATGAACTTACGTGATCCTTCTCCTAAGCCCTTCTGAGCTGTTGAGAGCAACTTCCACAACATGTTATATGAAGCAGGTCATCTTGTTCTGTTTTGTTGTTCTCAACCTGCCGCCTTCTCATTTCATTTGATGCCCCTCTAGTCCTTGTACTGGAGGGAGCAGTGAACAGTTGATCTGTAGACCAGTTCTCTGTGCCCATCCTGATCTTACAGATCTTTGCCCTATTCCTGTGCCAGTCCTCCCTTTTCTGGGCAGTTGAGTCATTAGCYATTCTTTTGAACTTAACTTTGAACTAACCATCTCTTGAGTTAGCTTTTGAAAAGATGGGGTTTTTTTCCTGTTTTTTTKGGGGGGAGTGGAACACTTGATGTGCATAATGCTATTCAAAATGTAGTTGACCCGTGGATTCATTGTGTGTGTGTGTGTGTATGTATGTATATATATTATATGTATATGGTGACTACAGTCACAATATGTGCATATTGAAATACATACTAACTTGATAGTATCTTAAATATAATAGGCTGCCGGGGCTAGATTACAAGTAGGGGAATGTCCCGATGTTCCTGCTAAAAGATGGCAGAGAGTTTATGTTAGATTGTAGTTATTTTGAGACCGAGGAAATGAGCTTGTGTCAAATCGCTGTTGCCGAAGCTTTTAATGTTCCTGTTCCCTGGTTGCAGAATAGTGAGAAATTTCACTAAAAATACTTTGCAGTTCACATTGTGATTGTAGCAAAGTGACAAAGTCACTGRAAGCCTTTTGCAGCCACGGAGCCCAAACAGAGACAGGTGGCTCATTCATTCACCTGATCTTCCCKGCATGAAGCGGCAGCATCATTTGAAAGGATTCCTGGGCCTGCAGTGAGCAACAGATTTTCCTTAGTTTTAGAGTAGTCACTGATAATGAGGAACATGAGGAAGACAGAAAAAAAACAATCCCTGTCGCTACATGTGAGCAAGTAGATTTTCTTCAGTATGTCTGAGTGTTTAAATGTTGTTTGCTGTAAGCACTTTTTAGATAGATAGATGTTTGAGTTACAAGACCACAGGGTTACTTTTGTGCCCTGAGCCCAACAAAATAACTGAAAAATAAATTAAAATAGYTTATCTGTGCTCTATCTTAAAGTTTGTTAGCACTTTCCTCCTTACTTGTGGAGAGAAGGTGTTTCTGGAATGTGTCATGTACGTGCTCACTCTAGACAGCAAGAGCCCTCTTATGAAAAGTATCTTTGTGCTTCACAAATTAAGAAGATTTTCTTAATTTATAACATGATCCTTCTTGTATTTTGTCAAATTTACTGAGCTGTCACAGTAACGTAAATGTGGCAAGAAGAAATGCAGAGAGAAGGATGGAGAGGATGAAAAACTACTGCAAGGAATCTCTCATAAGAAACTCTTCCAGAATAGGAGTCTTCAGGGATTTCAGGCTTTATGAAGTTCTTGCAAATTTATGGGTTTCTTTATTTGCTTTTGATCATACCCCTGGGGCAAAAATTCCTTAGGTGGTACTTCTTGCAGGATTCGTTCTCAGTATTTGTACAGTGGTGAGCTGGCAACCCCAGTTTTGCTTTTYCAGGGGAGGATGAGAGAAGGACCAGGTGATGCATGCTAGCTTTTCTAGAAGCTTGTTCTCCTAGTTTTCTACGGCAATTCTGCTGATCCACTGCTCCACTTTCGCCAGGTTTGGTAGTAGAACCCACTGCAACCGTGAGCGCGGCCCTTCTCCACACGGACGTGTTGGCTGAGCTGCCTGAGCTCTTCCCCATAGCTGTGGGAGTTAAAGGAAGTCCTGCTGTGGAAGGAGCTAGGAGGAGTCTGTAGCAAGAGACAGGTGGCACAACATGAGACACAAAAGTGTTTTGCATGTACAACTCCGTTGGCCCTCAGAGCTGAAAAACTTGCAGTTTTCARCTAAAATTTGCCATACAGGGCACAGTCATAATGGGAGGCTGATGATCTCCCACCCCAAGAATGATACAATGAACTGCCTGAAGGCAAACTTTTCCTAATATACATCGTTTCCAAGTGGAGGCATTTAAAAATTAGAAATCGTTTTAGTTCCAGGTAAGTGTCTTCTCCTAGGCCAGCAGCTGTGAGTCCTTCTTGAATCATATCCTGTTTTCATAGGCAAGCTGTGTCTGCAGCACAAAAAGGCCTCAAAATACAAATGACCTCCTCTTGCTCTTCCTAGGAGGAACAGCTATGGAGACACAGCTCGGTTTCTATGTCATCTTTTAACATACTTTTTGACCGGCATGTCTCTTGTACCTTTAATTTCACATGTATTATTGCTTTTGAATCCAAACACTGTGTGTGTGTGTGTGTGTGTGTGTTTGTGTATAATTATTTTGCATAACTCACAGACAGTCCCTGATGATGATCCCAAAGGATTTTGTGTAGAAATGGAGCCATGAAGAGTTTGGGCATATGGGGTAGGAATGAAATAACAAGCTGAATAATAAAATGAGACTGAAAGGGCAAGGTGAACATGCCTCACCAGTTCTATATCTTATTTATTAATAGGTGTTTTAAAACCTCGACTGTTAGTCACTGCAGAGAACCTGGTAGGACAATCCCTATGGGAGCAAGAAGTAGTCGATACCTCAGAGGGGTTAGTAGGGACATGCTCCAACAAGTGAGTTAGAAATAACAAGGCTGTAGCAGTTGCAAATATTTAACATTACCCGTGCATCATGAAAGTAGCCCAGTGTATTTGTGCTTCCCTGAGCACTGGGGTTCTTGGAGTGCAGAGATGTGTTTGATGCTGTGAATGTGACATCTAGGAAACTTCCTTCCATAATCTAATAGTTTTAAGGAGTCTCAGTGAGRACGCTTGCGTAGGGCTTCGGCACCTGTTGGTGTTAAGCACGCTGATTCTCACTTCCTTGTTACATATAAATTAGTAGGTGTTAAAACATTTTTTGTCTATTAAGTTGCTTTATCTTCTCATGTAGAATTCCTCATACTAGCATTAAATAAATCCATAAGTCAGCAGGGTTTCTTTACAAGGATTCCAGTCCTGCTCATAGCTTATATGCCAACATTAAAATACTATCTTTGAAATCATACTTAGCTCCTATGTTTCATTAAAAATGGATTTTAACAGCGTCTGCTCAGTGCTTCTGTCACTACAAAAAAAATGTAATATCAATAGAAAATAGTCTGTGCTACATTATTCTTCATGTTATGTCCAAATTCAAATGCTGTTGCTACTCCTAAAAAACTGAAAAATAAATAAACTGTACCAAAGGAAAACAACTTAAACATTTAATTAGAGCAGCCACAGGAAGAATGCTGAGTAAGTGAATTTCTTCTTTTCTGCTGCTTTCTACGGAAACTATTCACTGACCTGCAGCCTTTACTGCCTTGAGAAAACAAATTGTTGTCATTCATGGCATGCATCTGCATCTAGGAAAACAATATATTGGCAGCCATGTAGTTTTTCTGTGATGTAGACAGTACTGAGAACTGTTAGCTGCGATCATGGAATAAGTGTTTACCGAGGCACACACACTTGATGTCTGTTGGCTTTTGCAGAAATCACTTGCTTTTTCTAAAACTGAGTTTCAGAGCTTTTTTAAAAATTCAGTACCTAACTATAGAATTAGAAAACTGACTTGACCTACCAGTTTAATATCTTTGCCCCCTTAGATTTCCCCAAGCACTGCATGCGTTAGTCCATACATGCTCATGTTGGAGGTCAACCTCATAGCAGTTGTAAGTTTTCTCTTTCACAAATGTCTATTTAAAAATACAACAAATCAAAGCCCTGTTGAACTAATTACATTTAAAACAAGTGTTGCTAGCATTGACCATGTGCATTCTTTGGTAAAGCSACTTGTGGTTCTCTCTCAGTGCCTCAAGAGAGCAGTATCAGCACCCGGTGTGCTGGGCCTGCCTTGGTGGCCGGTTGTCCTGGGAAATGCCTGGTCAGGGAGTGCTGAGCTGAGCAGTGGCCCTCCAGTCCATGGCAGCATGAAACTTGTTTTAAGAGGAAGAAATCAATTCAGCGGGGTCTTAATGATGCTATTTCTACAGCCAAGACTGTGTTACTCTTTCTAGATTTATCTCAAATAATAGACATTATTTTAAAGTTATTTATGTCTGTTTGTATTGAGAACAATCTATATTCATGTCATATTTTTAAATATATGTGTTTTTGATACTATATTTTTATTCATGTGTATTTCATCTGTACACACATATGCACACATCTATACGTCTTATACATCTATATATTGATTGGAGCTGGTAATGCCAATTTTACTAAAGCTTTTTTAGTAGGAAGCATCATGAAGTCTTATTATACAGCTGTACATGACTTTGCCGGATTTGAATCATTCAGGCAGAAGTTCTGATATTAGTTTCATATGGAATCATTTTTTAGGAACAACAACTTTTCTTTCCAATAGCAAAGTTAAGAGAAAATATATTTCGTTGTCTAAATTTAAAAAATACTCTTAGAAAATTGGAAATGCTCTAGTGCAACTTCTCTGACTTTATGGGTGCAGAGGAGGGAAGGAAGGGAGGAGGGTCCACAAGGTTATTGGGGGCAAGGGAGTTGCTTTTGCCAGCTCTGTGGTGAGCTGCCTCTTTCTGACCATAAACCATTGTGGAGAAAACYTGTGTGTGTGCAGCAGGGTCTTGTTAAAGTTGCCACCTAAATTCTCTTAAGGTTCCACCTGGGTTGAGGGTATAGAGTTGTACCCTGAAAGAGAAGAGGAAAAGGATTGCAATGAAGACAAATGAATAAGCAGAGAGCAAGGAGACTCTGTTCTTGCTGGTCTGCCAGAGCTGGCCTGCAAGCCACTGAGTGATGTCAAGTGGGACTGGCAGCTGGCAGAGAGAAGGGGAGAGGGGCAAGAAAGTGGGATGGAGAGGTTGGATCTGCCTGGCAAGGAACACTAAGGAATYAACCTGCTTGAGACTCTAGGAAAAATGAGTTGCAGGTTCTGTGATGTGTGGGGTGAGCTCTTCTGTGCTCTGGGGTAGAGTCAGTGGTATCCGAGGTTTGCCATTCCTCTGTTGGCAGCAAATATCCATGAAATCCGCTGGCAAAATCTTGGCCATGCTAGTTGCACATTTGACAAAAGAAAACAAACTTTTATCTTCCTACACCTCCTGCATCATTCACGTTGGACAATTTTTGCACGAACCTATATAGGTGTCCTAGTTCTACAAATGACATCCTTGTGTTCTACCCAATTTTGACCAATAGAAGAAGGCTCAGCCTATGCCAAGGATCAAGCAGGGTAGAAGAGAGTAAGAAGGAAGAAGTAGATATATGACAATACAGCTAAAATTGCTTGTGAGGCATGAAGAGATCCAATTGTGACTGTTCAGACAATCCTAACTGTGCCATTTCTTAGAATCTAAGTGTTTGCCTTTGTAGTACTAACAGACTTTTAATACAGCTTCTGTGTGGTCTGTCTGCAGATAAACATTTGTGCTTACATATGCTGTTACGTATATGTAGATGTACACACAAATGTATCTGTTTCTGTAAGTGCTCTTAGACAAAAGGTTACATTAGATTGCAGCTAAGAATAGGACTCTGCTGTCAAAGTTTAAAGATGTTTAAAAAAATAATGTTGTTTTACTCCCCCAAAGGTTTTACAAACCCAGGAATTTAGAGTCAGCTCGAAGGTATGTTGAAATGTATGCTTGAGACACTCAGCAATTTTAATTTAGCCACTGCGTGTGCCATCCATTGTGGTAAAGTCATGCTATGACTTCCAACATTACTAGCACATTTGTCTTTTTTAGGGTGATTGTTGTGTGTCGTCGTGCTCATTGCTCCCCCCTACACCCAGTCTCATGACACTGTTATAAAAGGAGTAGTAACTTTGCAGGTCAATTCAAGGGTGCTGAAGAGGAGTGGAAGAAGCACCGGATTTTCTGTGGAAGAACTTTATCCAGCGCCCTGTGAAGTCCCTCATCGTTGATGGAGCAAAAGAGGCTTGGGGAGAGAGAAGTCAGTGAAATACACAATGTGGTAACTGGGAGTAAGAGGCAGGGCTTTACAGCTGAGAAGGTTAAAGTATGAAAAGGGTTAGAAGAAGGGGAACCACTGAAGTGGTACACAGGGAGAATGTCATACRCAGAATCATCTTCAAACAGAAAAGAATAATGTTCTAAATAGGTCAGAGATAGAGGTGGGGCTACTTACAAAGGAAGATCCAGTAATCAAAACGGAAGGTGGTGCAAGCTTGCATGGTGATTTTGAAAGCAAAAATGAAAGCTTCTACTTCAGAACTGTTTTRGAGAAAAGGAATGGAGCTCAAAGGAAAAAAATGAGCTCATAACTCCTAAGATGAAGATGATGTGCTATTAAGAGTCAGGGGAGAGGATTTTGATGAAAGACTGGGAGTTAGCATTATCTTTTTGAAGCTTAAATTGGCAGTTATCATGGAGGACCTGCAGCAGAGCAAGCAAGGCTATAGAATTCTTAAAAACAAAATATATATAAGTTGAAGGAAGGTTCTCCTAGATTCTTACTGGTATTTCATCAAAGCCAGGTGARTGACAGAGAGATGAGATATGAAGAGAGAAGTAGATTACAAGAGACTGGGAAGAAAGGAGATTAGTCCTACATGAAATAGAGAACACAGTGGATAAACTAAGAAATGGAAGAAAATTTGGAAAGAGAAGGGTTATACAAATTAAGCTGAAGATTAAGAAGGAAGGTTAAGTCTTCTGCAGTTGATTAACATCACTTACTTCTAATCTATATCCTTTGTCTTAACCTTTTTGGCCATGCCAATTACAACCTTTGCCTTTAATTGTCTCTCTCCACCTTGGCTTTCCTTCCAGTAAAAGRGTTTTGACCTAAGGTGTCTTAACAGCCTCTTCCTTGCCTAACATTCGGACCTCAAGTCTATCCTTATCCTTCCTAGTTTCAAGAGTGACAAGTGATGTTAATCAAGAGGGCTGGGGAAGCATGGGGAGAAGACACAAAAAAGGCAGATGATTCAAGGGATGTGCTTAAGAACTTAGATGAAATGAGTCCACTCCGAAGAGGATGAGAATGTATAAAGGAGAACAGGGAAGGGTGTGTGTGAATGGCAAACATTATGGATTTCTTTAAGTGAGCAAGATCATGAATGCAATATTTAAACCTTGAGGGGAATAAGTTTCAAGAGGGATTCACTAGGTGGCTCTGATTCAGGATATAAAGAAACAATTAATCTTCACCTGGTCTAAATCAACAGTGCCTTCTAGAATTAGAGGTTGCAGTGATTTACATAAATTCARTAACTGAGTCACCCAGAAGAGTGAATTGAAGGGACTGTTGTAAAGCCCATGGAAAATGGAATATAGTGGAAGACATCCAGATCATCTGTTCAAATAATAAGCTTATTCATCCTGTGAAAAATGAGCTCCAAGACCTCAACCATCCTGATAATTCTTGTTTTTTACAGGAGAGCTTTTATTGCCATCTACTGGTGCAGCTAGGCAGCTCACTCCTCTGCAAGTCCTTTTCTAAGAAGCGTTTGGAAAATGTTTGCTTGCTGAGAAAATATTTTGAAGAAATTGTTTCAGAATATTCCCTAGGCAAGCTTATCTTTGGCATGATATCAGACGAGCCTGTTTGTAGTTAGCTATGTCAGCATGCCAAACTTTATGAAAGGGGGTTCATATAAACATCTGGAATCCGACGCACCCATAAACACACTCCAACACATGCATCACTTTGCAGGAAATTAGCTGTAGGAGCACACAGAGGGTTTTTTGTGTACGCTGTGCAGTGACGATATGTGCATGCGCTTTTAAAACTGGACTTGTCAAGATTTCTTTCCACCTTCAACTTCCAAACTACTTAAAAAATGAATATGACATGAAGAAAATCCACTAGTTTTGCAGAAGCCCAAAAAATGTTCAGGAGAATTTGACACTTCTAGGCTTAATGCAATTAAATCTGATTAGAAAGCACGAGATTARCTATTTTACAAAAAAAAAGGCTATGAAAGCGAAAGGCCTAATTCTAAGTATTCTTTTTTAGCAAGACTCCAATGGAATCCATAGTCCTAAATAAGATGCCTACAATAAAAATCTGTTATTTTCTAACCTGGAAAGTCTTCTGCAGTATGAAGCTCCTAAGAGCTGGATCTTGACTGCTCTCCTGGAGACAGCCGTGCAGGCTGAAAAGTCATTGCCAGGCTGCCCTGTAACTCAGATCTGCAGAATGTTTTTCTTTCCTCAGATCAACTAACCTTTTGTGTGTTCAGAATGAAGAAGACAGCAGCGACCTATTTAAACTATTTAAAATAAATTCACTCATTTTGAACAAAACAAATGAAAAGACGGCCTGGCGATGGCAATTGCTTCAGTCTGTACACACCTGTGTATACCCTTGCATCCGTATTTATACAAAAAGCTTCTCCCACAACATTAAATCTGAAGAAACTGCTAAGAAAGGGAAATGTGGAGGAAACAGAAGGCCATTTTTTTTTCACTAGATTTGYTGCTGAGGACTTGTAAACTAAATACCAACTACTGAAAGAAGAAGACAGCTCATGTTTTCTTTTCCTTCCAACCCTCTTATGTTCATTCCTGAGAGCACCATGTCCTGACCATCATCCTAGTGGCCATTGTTTGCAGATCTTCACAAGGGCATTCCTATTCATCCTCACTCATGGTTCTTTTTTGTTTGTTTGTTTGTTTGTTTTATTTTGTTTTGGTCTTTATTCTTCTCTCACAGCTACAGGCCCCCAATGTGAAAGGCTTTGATTTTGCTAAGCAGCATTTGGGCCAGCATAATAAAGATGAAATCCTGATTATCCATGAGCCAGCTCCTTTACCAGGACCTATTAAGGATACTACCCCATCTGAAAATGGAGATGTGCCCAGCCCCAAGTCCAAGACTTCTTCAAAGCCTTCAAAGACCGTTCGACACAGAGGGAGGTCAGTGAACAGAGGAAAAACAGCCTTGTGGTAGTTTACAATTTATTAATGCCTGGTCATTACTGTATTTTGCAGGTTAATCTCAGCGCCAGCGCTTCTAGTGGGCCACCAGTTATACCTAAGTCTTTATTATTTGATGATCTTGAAGATCTTTTCTAACCATTATGATTCTATGATTATTAGGTTGTGAGAATTTGGTGTCCATCTGTGGTTGATACCAAGTTGATTATGACACAGCAGTGTGCCCTCGTGGCCAAGAAGGCCAATGGGATCCTGGCTGCATCAGGAGGAGTGCTGCCAGCAGGTCAAGGGAGGGGATCCTGCCCCTCTGCTCAGCTCTGGGGAGGCCGCACCTGGAGTATTGGGGACAGTTCTGGGCTCCCCAGGACAAGAGGAATGAGGAGCTTTTAGAGAGAGTCCAGCGGAGGGCAACCAAGATGATTAAGGAACTGGACCATCTGTTGTATGAGGAAGGACTAAGCGATCTGGGCCTGTTTAGGCTGGAGAAGAGAAAGTTGAAAGGGAATCTTATCAATGTGTATAAATACCTGAAGGGTAGGGAGGATGGGGCCAAACTCTTTTTGATGRTGGCCAGTGAGAGGACAAGGTGTAATTTGTATGAATTAAAACACAGGAAGTTCCATCTCCATATGAGGAAGAACTTCTGAGGGTGACAGAGCCCTGGAACAGGCTGCCCAGGGAGGCTGTGGAGTCTCCTTCTCTGGAGGTCTTCGAAACCCGCCTGGATGCCGCCCTGTGCTCTAGGTGTCCGTGCTGGAGCAGGGGGGTTGGACTAGATGATCCCTATAGGTCCTTTCCAACCTCAATCATTCTGTGATGCTGGAATTCTGTTAAATAGTGCGTGGAAAGGGATGCAGAGAAGGCCATCGGGAGAGCCATTAGAGGCTCTCTAGAGGCTGGCCTCTAGCCTCACTAGAGGCTCTGGAGGTCTTCAAAATCTGTCTGGATGCTGCCCTGTGCCACGTGCTCTAGATGTCTAGGGGTTGGACTAGATGATCTCTAGAGGTCCCTTCCCACCTCAACCATCCTGTGATTCTGTAATTTTTCTCTTATTGGCAGCATGGCCAGTTAAATGTGTTCTTTAGGACTGGACTAGTTGGAGTCAACACGTTGCATGTTTGGTGGAGACACTGAAGCATGTGCTTTTTGTAGGGACCCTTAGCTACCAAGGCTGCACATAGTTAAATGAAAAACAATGACAAGTAATAACGATTTATGTTTTAATAATACTAGCAGTGACCAGTATACTTAGGATAAGTGATATTTTCCAAAAATATAAGTAGTAAATACAAAATCCCGTGAGGATGCATGAGTGCTTTCCATTGTGATTATCCTTTTTTTTTTTCATAGCAAACCAGTTTTGGTCAGGAAAAGGAATGATAATTTACAGGTGTGCAAAAGAAGGAAAGTCTGTCGCCCTTCACTGGTATTTTCCTACCCTTCCTCCTGCATCAAATGAAATGAATCTATCCTGTCAGAAGGAATTGTCTGTAGAAGAGAAGTTGGAACAAAGCTGTGCAGTAAGAAAGGATATCTGTGTCAAAAAAAAAAAAAAAAAAAAAAGTGGGTAATGGATAGGAAGAACATGGAGCCCTGAGGATGGTTGTGCTATAATGAATCACAAACAACTCAGCAGGACCAAACTCCCCTCTGCTCTGCTTCCCAATAGTTCTTCCCCACTCTGCCTTTCATATTTTTGCACCCCCTTGTCTCCAACTCTGCATGTTCCTGTGCTTTTACCTATATATTATTGCACTGTGGGAGAAAAAACATGCAGAAGTGGTGTCAAATGAGATTAGAAAGCAGCTGCTGGTGGTTCTTCCTGTGCTGCAGGCCTCTGTGACGCAGCTTGCTCCTCTGCTGAACCTTCCTCCAGAGTCCTCGTTGCTCTAAGATTCTTCTTCATGTTGCCCGCGTGGACTTCTTGCAGCTCCAGTTCCTCCTTCRCGGCTGCCGAGCCTGACTTGCCACCTCCCCAGGGGCTTCCTGCACAGTCGATTGCCACCCCTCAGTGGGAGCCTGGAAGTGCTGGAAAATAAGGGAAGGAAGTGTAGCTTAAATTAACAKAAATCAGAAGGACGAGGATTCTGGTATTTTTCTTTAAAAGTTCAGAAGKGGCCTAAGAGAGTGGGGAGGAGAAGTGTTTGTTCATATGCAAGTTAAAATAAGAAGCAAATTTTAGTTTCAGAATGTTGCAGTATTTCATCTAGAATAAGCCAGAAAATGAAAAATTTCAGAACCCAGCATTGTAATACTTTGCCTGCAGACTGTAATATATTGATCAAATTTGGAACAATGGTTTTGTTTTTAATAGACTCTAAATTCAAACCTTTCCAAGTGGTTTACAAAGAACTTCCCTCTCTCCCTTACCCACTGTTAAGTGCAAACCTCCCTTTGCACTTAACTGTGAAGATGTTACCATATCTGTAACATGCTGACATGCCCATGTCAGCCTAGATTTAAAACATTTACTCCCTGAGGGAGCAGTTGAAATGCAAAATGGTAATGTAGTGTATTACGTTGGTTTAGTTGTTTTCTGATTCATTATAATGCAATTCAGAACTCTCTTGCATGCCAGTAAATATAGTGGTGACTGAGTGCTTTCCATATTGCTTTGAAAAAAAAGAAAAGGGAAAAAGACAGCTGGTTTTCAGAAAACATAGCGTCCTTAGGCTCTGGCTTACAGTTGGATCTGCTGTTTTGTTTAGAAAGGGGGCAATTGAATAGTCCACAGCAGTTACCGTAAAGGAAGACTGGTGTTCACCTGACACTGTTGTATATTCATGTAACATATTTCCTGATCATTTAGGTAGAGGGAGGAATGAGTATGAAGGAGAGCAAAGCAGACAAAGGTGAAACAGTCAGTAGCAGATCTCCATGTTCTTCACTGAACCAAGACAGAGTGAAAATGATGATGAAGAAGGTAGCTCTGCCCTCTCTTTCCACTGTAGAAAAGAAGAAAAGGTGCAGTGGTGCAGATCTGTAAGGTCATTGAGAACCATTTCTCTTTTTTCTCCTTAAGTAATATTTTATTGAGATAAATAAGACTAATTAGTATTACAAGCCTGCAGAGAAAAACAACAACAACAAAAACCACAAATAATAGAGTGTTGGATTATCAGGGTATTACCCAGGGAGGGGAAAAGGGGAAGTTGAGTTAGGAGCTCTGCCTGCTGCCAGTATTAGGTTTAGCTTTCCAAGAGCTTGTCTAGGTGAGAGTAGTTATCTTGGCCTGTGCATTCCAGGCAGCCTGACGTTGAGCTGGGGGCTTCAGAAACGTGTTCACGTATCCATGTAGCACTTGCCAGTCTTGCACATGACGCAGTTAGTGCAATGACTAATCTGCACTTAAGATGATTACTTCCCTACATGGATCAAAAGGAGAGTCCCATGTGAAAAGACAGGCTTTGGTGTCAGCTGCGTGGGGTTTGTCCCGTGTTTATCCTTCTTTTTTTTATTTTTAATATTATGTGATTAGTTTTACGATCAAATGATTCTGATGGAGAAAGTCACATTATTTCTTCAGACTATTCTGTAATCACCTGCAATCATTTAGATGATTTAGATGCAATCATTTAGCTGATCATTTACATAAATGGTATTTATGTCTCCTGAGTGTCCAAAAAAGTTTGAGAACAGAATGGGTGTTGTATTAACAGTGTTGTTGATGTGTTGCTATCAGAGAGACTGGAGGAGCAGAGTCTGGACTCATAATTTGTAGGCAGTAAGTATTTTTAAGGGTTTTGTGACTCCATGGGTAAGTACGTTAAAGCAGGATTTCTGAATGGCCCTATATTTAATCRAGTGGGAAAATATGCCCATGGACTTGTAGTGTTGACAAGAGAAAACTGTTTCAAACAGCTTTCACACACATAATAACACCAAGATCATAGTTATGAATAGCTAGCTGATCATTTATAWTAACTTAGAAAAAAAACAGTCATCACAAGATACGTTAATGCAGGATTCTTTGCATGCAAGAGGCTGCCCCTTTTTAAGCTTACGCAGTATGTTGATTGGTTGATTTGGKTTTTTTTTGATATTTGTGGCAGAATTTCGCCGTCAGACGCTGACTCCACAGCAAGTGAACAGTCCAGTGGGAGAGAGACAGGGGAAGAAACTGCAAGACCGTCAGCAGTGACAAATGAGGGCAAACCACGCAGAGCMCTGAAGAAAGGTTTGTTACATTTTTTTCTTGCGTGCAGTAGCAGCGTTTTACTGGGTTAGGCGGAAGAGTCATTTCTCAAGCTGTAACTTTTTCTAAAAGCTTATCTGGCAATTAAAATTTCTGGTTTGCACCGCAGAAATTTCCTCTTCCTTTTAGCTTATTCTGTTGTAACCAAAGATCTACACATTCCTTTCATTCCGGCAAGCTTTTGAACCGAGTGGCTTAACAGGAGGGAGGGAGGTTTCCCTCTTCTCTTCTGCACCTCCTGGCCAACCTCTTTCCACTTAGGCGTTATTGTGGCTGTCTTCACAGGAACAGGCTGCCCAGAGAGGTTGTGGAGTCTCCTTCTTTGGAGATCTTTAAAACCCGCTTGGATGCAGCCCTGTGCCACGTGCTCTCGGTGACCCTGCGTGAGCAGGGGGGTTGGACTCGATGACCTCTGAGGTCCCTTCCAACCTTCGGCATTCTATGATTCTATGATTCTATGATTCACTGCCATTTTGGAGACAGTTACATGTGCAGTGGAGCTCCCCACGGCACTCCATGTTGAAACAACATGGGCATATGTCTGTAGCTGCAACTTCGAAAAAAGATTTTAAAAAGAAGAGAGCTAAAAGTTTTAAATATGAGATGTAATTCAGACTTCAAGATGCCTTGATGTTATGCTTTAGAAAGAGGAAAATGCAGTGATAATATATCAATAGYGTTGATTTTTTTTATGTGTATGGAGAACCACATTTTGACTGCTTAAAATGCAACCATTTATCTTAAAATTCCCATGTGGTCCATTTCTTTCCTCACTTAGGAAAGGAATACTACTACCAAACTGCTTTTTTTTTTTCTTTTTTTTCCCTTTAATTAAAGTTAAATTCTATTCCACTTTAAAAGTGTGTGGTTAACTGTGTTGCAAAGTTYTGTTCCTGAGATCTTCTGGAGTTTAGATAGCCTGCCCCTTGCTTGAGGATTTATTTGCCAGATCTTTGGCTTAAATCTTGATAGCTTTCCTATGGAAAATTCTGATTCTAAAATATCTGGTAAAGAAGCTTGTAATATCCCAGTCTGGTTTTAATACATGTGGCCTGGATAGCAGTAGAAACTGAGAAGAAAAAAATATTGACTATATATTATGAGAAGTCTTCCAYACATTGAGTGTATTTCCATGTGTTTAGCGAAATACCAGCTGAGAAGTAAAGGTAGCTGCTGAAGAATGTGGTGCCAYGGTGTCATTGAACTTGAGGTTATAGCTGGTATTCTTCAATTTATGCTCATTTTGAAGAAGTGGCATTTAGAGCCATGTGTAAGATAGTCATTTTATACAAGCCGCAAGGCCTTGGCCAGTTAAACAGCAGGTTAAACAGTGTGTGGTTTGCAGCTTTCATAGCATGGACTCCTCCTGAAAGAGCACGAGTGATGGAGCAGGCCTGCTTCTCTAATAAGCATCTAAGGAAACAAAGCACAAGCTGTGCAGATGTGACTAGAAAATTGTATACGTGTATATTTCAGTGTCTTCACTTTCTTTTTTTTTGTTCTAAGAAACAGAAATTGTACCTAGCTACAAAGCTTATCTCAGGCAAGACAGCTGGTTTATGAGTTGCTTCAACCTGTCTGACTTCCATTCRGTTGCCCTGGTTTGCTGTTGTCCCATTTCATCTTATCAGAGAACTCCGTTTTTTTTTTTAATTTCTTTATCTGGCTTGAAACCCTTATGTAGGGTTTAGCCTGTTTTGGTGTAGGAGTGTTACATGTTGCCAGATCTTGAGTATCTGGTGAAGACTGCAGGAATGCTGTGTAAAAAGTGTTCTTTTCCATCCATAGCGCCCTTGCCAGATAATTTCTTTTCTTCAGCAGTTGGTCTCTGTGATTAGTACTCAGACAATTCTTAACGTTCAGAATTGGCCTTAGTATGTGCAGAAAACTCTGTGCCTGTTAAATGGCAGAATTGGCCCCCTTTTTGTGCAGCTGAAGCTTGGCAGTTAGATCCAAGTTATACATTTCATTCAAAAGTRAATACAATCATTTTTGTGCTGTATTTTTTTCCAATTGCCATTCCAGCTGAATTATTTGTAATAATTACTGTGTTGTCTCTTCTTTTCCTTTTATGTTGTCAGGAGCAAACAGAGTGGGTAAGTAACCAGAGCCGGTAGTTGAGTACAAGTATGAATAGAGGTGCTGGGGTAGCTGTAATTATATCTTAAGCATGAAAAGATTTGTCTTCCGAGTCGAAAAAACAAAATGGCTTTTGAGTTATTGACGTAGAAAAGGTTCTCAATAACACAAATTAYAGTCATTCAATACAAACACATTTTTCTAATTTCCTCCAAATTCTTTCAAATTATTGAGGAAAACATCCTCACTGTGAAAGAGGCAAAACTGAGGCAAGCTGTTCTTGCTTGCTATAAACAAGTTATGGTCACAGTCAGCAATACTTAGAATTGGCCTCTCTACTGGAAGCTTAAGAGAAATGCAGGCAACCTACAAGGAAGCGCAAATATTTCCTCATTACATCAAGTGTTTTACCARTATGGAATGAGACACAGCAGAGATTAGATAGAAGAAAGCTGGCACTCTCTTTGCTAATGTGTACCCTAGCTGGTGATGAATTAAAGACCCTGTTCTTCCATTGTCATTTCCCTCTCCTAAGAGTAAAGACAGATGGGCCGGGGCTGGCCATGAGCCTTGCCATTGTCAGCTAATGAGAGGCATCAGCTGCATCCCAGGGACACAGCCCATCGGGATATAAATCTACTGGGTGAAACTCAACCTGTGCAGCATCCAAAGCCCTCTGGATCAGTGGGAGATAGCAATTGACTTTAGCTGGATTGGGGTTAGATTTCTTGCACGCTGGTTGCGACGTCCTTTCTTTTTTATTTAAAGAGGCTGGGGAAAGGAGTAGCCTTCCTCGTTCCTGCAGAGCAATTCCTTCTCCCAGCACTTGGGTCCAGGTCAGCAATTCCAGTGCAGGCGGTAGTGAGYATTAATCCTGACAAGTCACCTACACAGACCAGTTATTGAAACCTGCTCTATCCACTATTTGGGTCATTTAATTCTTCTCCATTATTTTTCAGCTTCAGCCCTCTGGTCTGAGATCAAAATTGCCTTCGTAGAGTGGCATTTGATAGCTTCAGACATAAGAAAAACTTCTTAAATGTGGACAGTAGTATAATGAAAGTATTTTGAAATGAAAAATGATTCTTGTTTCATCCTGTCAGAACTTCTAAAGGAGATAGTTGGTTTATTGAGTTTGAAATGGTCAGTTTTCTTACAGTGCCTCTACAGCACCCTGCAGTGGCCAGTCTTCTTAGCTACTTTGCTACATTTTCGTATTTGTTCGCATCTATAGATACAGTTGGTTTGCATAAAGAGAGGATTTAGAGGTTGAATCTAACTTAGCCATTTTAAATAAAAATAAAAAGCACCAGATATTGTTTACAAGTGATACTTACATATGTTGGAGTTTGCAAGTGTACTTGAGGTAACTCTCTCAGGTATAGATTAACTAATTGAACTGAAATAACACTACATTAATTATGGGATTGAATGCTTGGGAATTGTTCTTCTTTCCAGAGTTAAAAGGAGCTTTTGTTTCTGTGCTCAAGGAAATAATCAAATCTAAACAGTTATCCTCTTTGTTTTCCTTTGAAAGTAAGCCTTATTACTWGTATAGCAGGTGACATGAAAGTAAATTTTGCTAATTTTACCATACTTTTCCTTTGTGTGTTTGYCCATTTGGCTTTTTTTTTKKTTGTTTGTTTGTTTCTTTATTTGGTGCATTTCTGTGTATATTTACTCATTTTAGCACTGGTAMTGTGGGTTATGTCCTGGGAAGAGCTCCCACACATCCTTACTAACTTTGTTGATAGTCACTGTGAGGATAAGGCTTATCCTGGCAGTATTTACTATAGGGCCATGGCTTTTTGTGCTGTTTAGCCTGCAGAGGAGAGGGATTGGGCTGTCTTATTGATGTACGTAGATATCTGAAGGGAGACTGTAAAGAAGACACAGTCAGACTCTTCTTGGTTGTGCCCTGAGACAGCACAAGTCAAGGGCACAAATTGAAACACAGAAATTTCCATCTGGACATACAACCAAACCAACCAGGCAACCAAAACCCACTTTACTGTGAGGATGGTCAAACACCAGAACAGGCTGACCAGAGAGGTCTTGGAGACCATTCTTGGAGACAGACAGAACCAGCCTGTCCATGATCCTGAGCCTCAAGTCCTAGGTGATCCCGCTTAAGCAGAGGAGTTGGACAAGAAGATATCCAGAGGTGCCTTCCAACCACAAGAATTCTGTGATTCTGTAATTGAATAAGTTGGATCTTCCTAACCTCTTAGTATGAAAACATTGCCTACAATTTCTTTGTCGGAGGTCTGGGAGTTTTCAGAACTGCTGTCAGACTGGAAAAGGTTAGAAAAACATGACTAGTGTGTGCAAAAATGGGAAGGTGGCTGTGACGTTCAGATTCCCATTGCACTGCAGGCTTACTCTGAGGGATTCGGACACACTGCTAAATATGTCTCGTGCCTCTCTGAGAGGCAGTGCTTGCTTGCCTCAAAGAAATGAGTGAAGATTGCACGCATTAATTATTGTGAAGATGACAGGTGGTAAAGATTGTATAAATCGCTGCAAAAGAGAGGTCGCTATATTTCAATTGGTTAAAAGTGTTGGTGTCTTGCAAAMCATTTGATATGCAGAGATCTTCAGCAGAACTTTTTACCTTCGCTTACAGAGGAAAGTATCATTTATAAGTGGTGGACACTAAAGTGCCAATTTTACAATACATTGATGAAGTTTGAAAGAAATATGGGAAATAAGACATTTTTTATTATTATTAATTTGGGGCCAGACTGCATTCCAGCCCAAAGCAGTATGGAGTGAATATTAGGAAGAGTGCCATTCCATCCCTTTGCTGCTCCTCTTCTGTGCTATAGCGGGGACGTAAAGAAGTAGTTAATGTTCAGCAGTCTTCCATGGAAGGTAACATTCACTTCTCCTCTGAACCTTACACCTCAGTACCACCAGGTATTGCAAATGGATCCAAGCAGTGGCTGTTTTCTTTCCTGTCTGTCAGCGTTGGATCAGGCTCCTAATTTCCACTGTTTCTCCTCCTGATCCTGAATCTGAGAATTACGGCCCATGCAAGGATTCAGAAATCTCTCCCTCTCCTCCATTGTGTTTCTCCATAAGAAAGGTTGCAGACCTAAACCTCTCATATTTCATGGAGAAAAGCAGCTTGAGAATTTGTAAAAACAAGACAAATGATTGTTTTGCAACTCTTTAGTAGCTGTCAACTCAAATGATGTAATGGTTCATTACAGCCTGGGGAAAAGAAGTCTGTAAAATTACCCCAGGGGTTATGACKAAGCAAATGTTTAAGGGTCTTTGGTTGTTGTTGTTTGTTTATTTGTTTTTTCTCTAGGCTGACTTCCCTAAGTCTTTGAGGAAAATGATCCCTTCCTGTTGAAGTTACCTGTTTGCTAGACCAGGGCTGTGTATCTTTCCAGGTTTACTGCTTTCCATAACTTCACTTGCTGATTGTATCTGGGTTGATAGATGCCATTCAGCAGATTCTGACACAGCAATATTTGTGCAGCTTGCATGTTAGTATGTTAACTGTTTGTCATCTCCCTGGGAAGAAAGCAGGGCTTTAAAAGCTTAAATCAATAAAAGGGCTATAAAATTCTTTCCTTTTTTTTTTTTTTTTGGGGTGTGTGTGTGGATTTCTAAGTATTTTTATGTTTAGTTCATGTATTGCTCCTTCTATGCCTTACCTTTTAAAAACTGCATTTTGCAGTGTGACATCTTTTCATTGCTTTTTTTGAAAATYCATTTGAGGAATTTACATCTCCTTAAGTACTGATAAGAAGAACCATTAGTGGTGTGTGATAGAGCAGCTTTTTATGGGCTAGAGTGGATTGAGATTTGGGGGCTTTGCAAATGCCAAGAGCTTGATTTACAGAAATAAAGAATGGCAGTTCACCTTCTGGAAATGTAATGGAAAAATGTTTATAATTTGCAAATGACTGGATAAACTTCTTATGCACTAAATGTGAATCGGCTGGAAGGCCCAGAGGGCAAATTAAACACAGATGGAGAACATGGCAGTCTCTTAGCGTAGCATCTGTAAAGCTTGACATTTGACTGAGATAACCCTAGCAGCACAACTCTGCTCTGTGTTTGTTCTGGTACCTCAGGCCCTCCTCAGAGCAGCAGTGGAAACGAGCAGCACTCCTCGGCCTCCATCTTCGAACACGTGGACAGGATGTCCCGTTCCTCGGATGCGAGCAGAAGGGTCCCCAGCAAGATCCAGCTGATCGCTATGCAGCCCATGGCAGCACCTCYGGTTCAGAACTCCATACTTTCTGATCGAGTGGCAGAAACCAACAAAATTAACAAAGAGGTATTTTTGAAGTGCTTTGAGTGCTCATCTGGGAAGATGCCATTTGCACAGATTTCCAGAGAAGTAAAAATCCAGTTTCTTTCTTGTAGTGAGGAGTTTCACGTTAGTTCCTTTACCACTCCCTGAGGGGTAGAGTCTTGACAAGTCACAGGGATGATCCTCTTTCCGTCCAGAGATAATCTGACCTGTTGCAAGAGATACCTAAAATAAAACTTAAGCAGTAAGAGACACTAAGCAGTGCTGGTAGTCAGGCTACCTTTTGTTGCCCTGACTTTGCTAACCTCGTGCCTTATGAGGGTTCTGCTAATGGCTGTGTGAGTGTTGGGGCTCTCTGGCCCACCTGGGTTTCATTGCACACTGTTCTCCTGGTTTTCCTGCAACTCAGGAAGCTTTTACTAAGAAGGTGTCTCAGAAGAGCAYGTTGGAGTGTGAATTTGCAACACATGAAATGCTTCCAACTTCTCACATGCATGCACTTATTTGACAGGAAGCATATAGAAACTTACTGTTTTCTTAGGAGCTCAGGTTGTTTTGGGCAGAATGAGAATACGCCTGGGGGCAGTAGAAGGGAAGGTAGTGCACTGTGAAACCACTTCTTACACTGCCTGCAGTACCATGAACCTGTGTCCTGATTTTGTACTAGTAAGATAGCATCTTCTCGTAAGTGAAAACAGAAGATTGCTGAAACCTTTAGCTTAACTCTAGTAAGGCACCATTTATCTGAGTCTCTACAGAAAAAGGGAAAAATGGGATGTATCTAGTCCACATAGACAAGAGAAGCTAGGAAGTAAAAATATAATTATATGGTCAGAAGACTGATCTAATTCGAACTTTAAATGCAAAGAGCAAATATGGCTTATGTCCTTAATATGCCTCTTTTTTAATTTTTAGTGGGACTACAGAGAAATGTCCATTTTTATCTCTTATCTGTAATGTGATTAACAAATCATTTCAAGGAGTGTTGGGCTAGTACTTAAAAGCATGGTGCTAGGGTAGTTTTGCCCAGATGCTGTGGTACACACCAAGGAATTTGAAAAAGGATAGGAGGGAGGCATGAAAGCTGAGCCTGAGGGAAGTCACAGAGCTTAGGACACCACAACCACCTCAGGCTGGGGCTCTAAAGCTGCAGCAGCATTTCTGCATAGACAGTGGCAGCCGCTCATGCTTAGCGAAGGTGTTGGTTTGCAATGAACTCTGTGAACTCGATGCACCCCGTGAGCTTTCCTGAGTTCTTGCTCCTTGCATGACAAGT
Organism: Nothoprocta perdicaria; assembly: GCF_003342845.1. NCBI lineage: Eukaryota > Metazoa > Chordata > Aves > Tinamiformes > Tinamidae > Nothoprocta > Nothoprocta perdicaria. The sequence goes on from NW_020455317.1 coordinate 1,360,404, forward strand.
TGGCATTAGAGGGAATGGGTGACAGACCTCAACCCTATTGGTCACATATGTGTTTGACAAGCAAAAGTAGGTACAGGCTATGTTGGTCAGTCTTGTTTCCTCAGAGCAATGTCGCTCTCGCAAATGGCAGGACATTTTTGTGCTCCTGTTGCCTATTATTAATAGTCTGTCACTTCTCTTTAATTGCACCCGCTGTGCTGGTGATTGTATCATGTGTAAGAGGACTTCTACCTGGGGTGATAATGTGAAAACTACAAGCAGGAGCGAAAAAAATACCCATAAAAATATGCTTACAAATATCATGTGGCTTATTTTAATCCTTCAAGTTTATTTTTTATCTTTAAGGAGGTGAGACCAGGCAGTGAAGTGAGGAGAAGAGGTTTATGGAACAGCAGCAAGAAGTTCTATTTGCAAAAAATACAACTGAAAATGACTTGACTTTTTTCCTTCTCCCTCTTCTTTAAGATACAGACAGCCCTAAGGCATAAATCCGAGATCGAGCATCACCGCAACAAGATTCGTCTTCGCGCCAAGCGCAAAGGGCACTATGAGTTTCCAGTGGTGGATGATGTGCTGGTGGTCGACTCCAAAGAACAGCACAGAATATATCGTAAGGCACAGATGCAAATTGACAAGATCTTGGACCCTGGAGGCAATGTGCCGACTGTCTTCATAGAGCCCAGAAAGAGGTAGGGGTTTCAAAGACGAGAAAGAAAAATCTTCTTTTCAAGTCAAATTCCAAAGTGCATCAGGTCTGTACTTGTCAATTTTCAGAGCTTAACAGTATTTTGGTCCTTAGTTGAACTTGAGTTGGCTGGGTGAAAAACTTGGGGCTATTCTAAATATTTTGGTCTACTTCTGCATGTACCAGTTATGTTTTCAGATTATTTTTTAGCACATTCTCATGGATGAATTCTCAGTACATAAACTCAAATGTATGAAGATTGTTGTTAAACAACATATATTTGATCTGCTATTTATTTCTTATTTTCATTTTTTGTAGGGGGATCAAAATGGTAATACATTGTAAGCACTGAAAAAAAAAAAACCCTAAAAAAACCTATATACTGAAAGAAACACTTTTTATAAAGGARAAGAAATGCAAAATCATGAAACACTTAATCAACTTTCAAAACATACTATTTGTTAATTTGCCCTTAACATTCAGAATCTTCATATGTTCTTCAGTCAACCTGTCCCAGTCAGTTTAAACGCAAGGTGCCAAGGACAAAACCTGGTGGCTTCGTTTCTTCTGCTAGTTAGAATGCATCAGACTTTGCATGGATCTGGGATGTGGGGAGAAACAAGGGAGGCAGGAGCATGAGTGGCTTGAAAGATAGGGATGGAGACRGTGGAAAGAGCATGAATGAGGAGGGAGTCTGGTGATCTGAGCCTGTGTAAGGGAGCAGAAGACTGAGGAGAAAGATTTGGGRTTAGAGAGTGGTACTAGGTTGAAAAACTGAGGAAAGGAAGAGAGACAGACAGGGCTGAGAAGGTGATTTGCAGTGACTGGGCAGTGAAGTTCAACACTGAGTGAGATTGAGAAGGAAAACAAAAAAAAAAAAAAAGAAAGAAATGTAATGACCTGTCTCTTGTTTGTTTTTCCCTGTCTTTTTGGTTTTGCTTTCTTGCCTTAAGTTCTCGTGCGAAACGTTCCCCCAAGGCGCGCCGCCGCCATCAGGTGAACGGCAGTCCCCTTGACGCGGAGAAGGACAGGTTAATCACCACCGACAGCGACGGGACGTACAAAAGGCCTCCAGGAGTCAATAACTCCGCCTACATTGTACGTATGGCTCTTGAGTGACACCAGTGCTCTGATAATTGTCACGGCCGTTGCGACACGGGGAGGTTTCCACTTTCTCACTATGGTCTGGATGGCTGKTTTCAGTCACATGTAATTAGCACATAAATCAGAGTGAAACAAGGATTTCACTGGCACTCTGTTAGTATTAAGCACTAAAAAATTCTGCCAAGAATTCTATTGTTATAAAAAAGTTTAAGTTTAAAGAAGTTAAGAGCTAAAACTTRGCTTTTGTTAATATTGCTGCATTATGCACATGAAAATGTGCTTTGCCTGTTCCACACTATGATGAACTTTATTTCACTGTAGTCCAGTTTGCTGCATGTTATATATTCATGTTACAGAAGATAGTACCTTTTTTTCATACATAATGAAAGTCTCAGTTCCCTCTATGGCACATTTCTCATTGTTAAARTGGAGGAATTAGTCATTAATGCAAGAGTAACAGATATCTTTGTATTGCAATAACTTGGAACAATTCTAATCCACTGTCTTGAAAATTGGTTTCATTTCCTGTGTAAAGATGACAAAAAAATGGAGACCACTGCTGTTCATTGATAGCCATTTCATAAACTGAATTTGGGCATGTTTTAACTACTACTTGTCAGTCTTTACTATGTCTAATGCTAGCAGTGGAACCCACTGRACAGCTTTCATCTTGGAAAGTAGATTAATAATTTTAAGAATTTCCCTGTTAGCTACATATGCAGTCAAGTGGCTGTAATGTAGATTTCTGTGGCTTCCCTTCTGCATCCAAACAAGCGTGTGATGCTTTTAATATCGTGCTGTAGCAGAATGAATTATCATCTGGAGCTCTTCAATTAAGTCTTGTCACACAGAAAGCCCAGCCCCTGTGGCGCCCGCGCGAAGCTCCTGGTGAAGCAGAGCCGCTTGCATCTCGACAGCCCATTTTGCAGTCTGCATGCAGTGGCAAGAGTGAGCTTTGATGATTGCTCTGCTGCTGCAAAGCCAGTTTCATTTCCCAGTCCTGATGAGCAGTAAGCCCATGTGGTGAGATCCCAGGTAGTAATTGTGGTGCTTGCCTCAGGTAGCACTGTTGGGAAGTATTTAGTGAATCCCACTCAGGTGATGCACCTCAGTTCAAGTTCCACGCAGCTAATCACTTAGCTGCTTTACAGCTCCCTTCAGGCCGTTTTCTGCAAAGCAGTAATTGCTTAATATTGCTGCTGATGTGGTCAGCTGGAAACTAAAGACTGCATTTATTTCTTGGTATTGCAAAGACTGCAGAGAATTCAGAGATGCATAGAGAGCAGATTGCCTTTTTTCTGGCTGGAGTGAGATGCTCACAGTGTGAATCCATGCACACTGGCAATCCACAGCATTCCTGTGAAAGCTGTCGGGCCACTGATGGCATTGCTGCCTTATCTAGGATTACAGTGTTGCATGGGACCCTGAGGGAAGCGCTGGAACAGTTGGTGTYATGTATGTGCATGCTAAGTGAGGAGGGAATAAGTTTTGTCCAGTGCTGGTGCTTGTGCCATTTACCCTATGCTGATTTGCTAAAGGGGATGTGGCTCCAGATTAAGGCCCACTGTGTCTTGGGGGTTGCCTAGTTAGATCTGGCTGCCCTTCAGCTTCTTTCTCTTTTTCCAGTCTGATCCAGACTTGCCTCCTGAGCCTCAGACGTCTTCTTCAGCTGACCTTGGGAAGTTTCCTGCCTTGCCTTCCCACCCCGTCTCCCAGTACATCCCACCGCAGCCGTCCATTGAAGAGGCTCGGCAGACCATGCACTCTCTGCTCGATGATGCTTTTGCCCTCGTGGCTCCCAGTAGCCAAACGGCCAATTCCACTGCTGTCACACCTCCCGGGGGCTCTGCAGGACAGCCGGTAAACAACACTCCCGCTCGAGCAGGGAGGGGATCAACTAATGGTCCAGCTCAGGCAGTAAACAACCYGTTTAATGTGAGTGGTGCTTTTTGAAAGGCTTTTCTGGGCAGAAAGTTAGCACCAGTTGAGCCACGGTCACTGTTGTACCTTTTCTGTCTGGCATTAATCACAAGCACCAAGAAAATTCTAGAACCGGGAGAGTTGGCAAATGGCCTGTCACAAAATAGTGAACTTGCTTTTTTAGTCACTTGAATTCTTTGTCCCTTTTTCCCTCCCTGGCCTTCTCCTCCTTTATGATAACTGTTCTGATCTTCTCAGATGTGATTCTTCAGTGATAAGTCTTGCCATGTCTAAGAGATAAATTTATTTTCTTTTAATATATATACTAGTTAATTACATGTTTTGAAATGTATACTGTGAGATAGGGGAGCAGTATTTCTGTGTACGTTCTTTGCATTTTATGGAGCACTGAGAGACACATGGATCGTCAGATCACCTTGGTTTCCATAGCAGTTCAGCAGAAGTTGATGAGCTTGCAGCATGTAAGAGAAAAGAAAAACTTAGTTGCCTGAAAATTTTAAGCTAAATATACATTGAGGCAGCCTTTCATCCACAAGCGAGCGAGAATATTATTGAAAGGTTTCTAAGCTACATAAAAACCACGATCAGGCAAAGGAGACCGCTTCACTTTACAGCTTAGTTTTACAAACTGTGTTGCACAGAAAGGTCAGTGTAGTGATGCTTCCTGGACCTCTTTGTGCAGCTTAGTTGTAAAACTAAGGTTGCAAACCAGTTGCAAACCAGTTGCACATACAGGCCTAGTGATCTCTGCTGTTCATCACTTAAAGGGCTGACATTGAACTTCTCAGTGTATGGGTTTTAATTCATCTCATTCTTTCAACAGAGGTATGTGGAATTTGGAATGACTCCGCCAACAGCACCAGGCCTCCTACCAAGGTAGTTTTTCACTGATGGAATTATCATGTATTATTTTCTTTGCATTTTCTCCAGAGTTCTTGTTRACATTGGTATGTTATTATCCAAAGAACTGTATAGAATCCAGATCCAGCCTCTAATTTATAGAGCACAAATGATATACTTTGAGACTGTATGGAATCCAACCCTCCCTTAAAGAGAAATGTGTTTCTAGCTCCTTGGCTGTAGAGTTAGTCTTCCAAACACTGAGGAAACCATTGACTTTCAGCCTGAAGCAGTGACACAGATACATGCACTTCTCCCAGTGCTCTTGCTTTCACCTACACTCACTTGCAAAAGCTTGAAAATGACCACCAGCTCATTTCATTTTTAGCAAAGCTAGGAACACATTGCAGAGCATAGTGGCCCTCATGGAGAAACACTACTTTCCAGACCTGCTGCTGTCAGGTCAGTGGGGAACAACCCTTGCATCTTCCTCTGGCCTGACTGTGGAAGAATCATGTAAACAGAAGAGGCAATTGCCAAGGGATGGTTTATTCCTTGCTTGGTATCTGTGTGYACATGAAATCAGCTTCTTCTCGGTCACTGTACCCACTTGGGTCGTGCTTGTCTCACTCATACACACCGAATTGCTGCAGCTGAGGTAGTAAAAAGATGTCCTGAAACTACCTGTCTATTGTATTTTTCAAGCTCACCACCTGACGATGAAGCCCATTGGTGTCCTTGCTATTCCTCAGATTTTGTCTAATGTCTTCACTGCCTTGGAAACATAATGGTTCTCTAGCTGCAGAATGGAAAAGGAGAGTTTTCCTTTGATCATTGTTCTGCAACCCTCTGCTGAAAGTATAACTAGAAAAAAAGAGCATATTTGACTGTGTAAACACATTTGCTCACTTAGGTCTTGGTTGAAATGGGCAGTCCCAGTGTGAATGGATCAGTATGTGAAATGATGCAAAGCATGACATGCAGTCATCTTTATCATGGTTTTTTTTTTTTTTTTTTTTTTTCTTTTTTTTGTAAATTAGATATTCTGCGGCTTTGAGGCTGCCAGCATTTTGGGTACAGTGCATAATGAAATGTACTGGCATTTGGATAACTGTTGGGGATTTTTTCTTTCCTGGCCTGTTGCAGATGGAGGGAAAAGGTGATAAACGAGTTTCAAAAGTGCAATAACCTCTGTGAAAACACCTGAGTGAGATACAGTCTTTGCAGCATGCACTTAGTTCAGTAGCTCGTCAACCCTCTGCATAGGCATTGTGGGTTTCTGTAAGCTACAGATTCATGATGCTGCTATTAATAGTTCAAACACTTGCTTCTACCAGTGTCAGCAGATTAAGTTGGCAGTTTGCAAGGCTATGGACCTTCTAAGGAAGAATTCCTTAAATTTTTCATTAAAATAGAGGGTTTCCAGAAGCTTGCTTGACAGAAAAGCAACAAAGAGCTGTCATAGTTGAGGTTATGCTCTAATTCAGAAGATAGTAATAGAACAAATGATAGAAATAGTGCAGAAACCGGAGAAAAGGAAATAAGCTGAGGTCACTGTGATTAGGTGGTTTGTATCAATGCCATAGGTGATTTGCTTCATTAGATTACCCAAATGCAGGGAGTAATCGTTAGGTACCCAGACTGTTCCCTGCTGTGTACAAATGCAGTGAGCATCTGTAATGGGCAGGAATTAACTGGGGTAAAGAATAGAATTTAAACACTGAAGAGCGAGGTCACGTAACAGCTGCGCAAATATAAAGGCACAACGAAGAGCTTTTACCTGAGAATGAATATTGCATTGTGCAACAGATACCAAGCATTTAAACCATGGAGGCCAAATGCTGCAAAATTTATTTCTGGGGCAGTCTCTGGAGGTGAAACCATTTGGGTGTTTTGGTTTTTGTGGAGGGGTTGGCGGTTTTTTTGCTTGTTTTTTTTTTATTTTTTTTTTGCTTTTGTTTTCTTTTTTTGAACCTGAGAAGATAAACTGAAGGCTGGTTTTCAGTCTGGCAATAGACAGCTTTCTAGTGCTACTTTCTAATATAAATTCTAAAATGTGTCCAGTTTCCATCCTCTTTTGTTGACCTCTGAACTTTGAAGATGAACTAAATCCATTATAAAGAAAGTTGGGTAGAGAGAGGGTTGGTTATTAAACTTCCTTCATCTGCACACACATCAGCAATGAAGCATAGACGTCCACTCAAAAGAAGTGGCATAAAAATAATACATTCAGCAGTAATGTTAAGATACTTGCTTTAAAAGCGACAGCAAAAATCACAATAGCTTGTCGATTGTCAGGTTCCAACTCTGTGGTGTAGGCCTAATATGCTGGGTTATCACATCTTTCTTTTTCTAGTTAAGATGATTAAAATAACAAAAGGCATTGTTAAACATTACCTACCCTTTGCAACGTGTCTTTTAACTAGCCCATGAATCTGATCAAAAAATTTTTTCTTCTGGAGCTGTTGGGAATGTATGCAAAAAGCTAGAGGAATTTTGACAATTCAACAGTGGGATTGTTACAGCTTGGACCCCTTATGCCAAAGAGTTACTGCTTTGTTTTGCAGTTACTTGTTTTGGCTTTACTTAGATCTGTGCTTTTTGTCAACCTTCTTGGCTGTCTGTTTGCACACACAGTGCTGGTTTTCCAGATAAGCCCAGATCATGAATAGGTTGTGTTAGATGTAACCACAGGCAGTATGAAAACAGGGGTAGCATAAGTTTCAGTCCATGTCCTAGAACTGCTTAGATGCCCTAGAGGTGTATAAAACTAAGCTTCAGTCCTCACTGTGTRTTTTCCTGTGCTTTACGTAAGAGGTTTGCCTCCCTTGCTTCCCTGATAATCATTTATGAGATATAGGTTCTTTCAGAAGAAGATTTGCTGCACTAAAGCCTTTGCTGTGAATAGCTCTCAAGAAACCTCTTTTCTTTAATTCTTTAATCATACATGGAGTCTAAGAAAGACTTGTCTTATCGTGTAGACATCCGAATTTTATTGGCAAAGAATCTTAGATAAAAATAAGTCACGGAAGCTCAGGTGCCATCATTCTCTTAAATATGATCCCTCTGTCTCAAKGTTAATGTATATTAATAGGAAATGTAGCAAAAGCAACATAACCTCCTCCTTCTCTGGTCCTATGAAAGAATGCTAGGATTTCTTCAACAAGTTGTGTTACCTTGGCACAAKTAGTGAAGATAAATTTATGACAGTTCTCAGTAAATTTTAGCAATAGTAATTATTCCTGTGTTGTAGAGACTGCCAGTGACAGCCTGAAAGAGGAAACATTAATTTTATTATACACAATATCTTCCTTGTACTATAATGCTATTTTGTGTAGCTTGATATGTCTTGTAGAACATGATTTTGAAAATATTTAGAAAAATGAACAGGACACGATGAAATAGTAATTGATTCTGAAAAACACATGTGAAGTTGTTCTGTTTGAGTGAGCCCAGCAACTTTTTTTTTTCTTAAACTTGTACACTGTTCCTACCGTGTGAAAACGGTATCTGTGGTTTTTCTTTCTCTGCATTGAAGAAGCTGCACCATGTGAAAAACACTTGTATGAATTTTTTTGTTAGCATTTCTAACCTCTATTCCTTTGTATGTTACAAGGGAGGAATGTGTTCTTTGGATATGATCATTTTGTAGCATTTGTGGTAAAAATGTGCATCAAAGGGATCATAAAGAGTTATTGTATGAGGTATACATGCATATATATATAAAAATGTATATGTAGGATATTTATATCTGTTTTGGTTGGGCAATTCACTTACTGTAATCTTGAGTTCTCCCTTTCCTACAGGCAGAACTTTGGGCCAGGTTATCTTCAGCCTGCAGAGCTGATGCACCCAGAGCAGCAAGGCCCCGAGGCTCCGTATCCCTCCAGGGGGATGTACTCGGAAGAAGSGCCCTCGGTGGCACGACCACGGCCTGTGGGAAGCACTGCAGGTATTTATTGCGCATAAATCGAACAAGCGCTGAAATAACTGGTCCTTTTCCAGGCTACTTTTAAACTGAGAGCACCTTTAACACATCGTTCTTCTTCAGCTACAACCTTTGAAATGTGACCCTTGTCTTCAACTGCCAAAAAGAGCGATCGTGAAGCGATAGCGAGGCCAAGGCCAGGCCTTGGCTCGGGCTGGCTTTATGTACATTCGACCTGGTGGAAAAAGGCAGTGCTTTGCCAGTTTTTGTTAGGGTTTTGCAAACCTTGGTTATCCCACAGTGTTATTTTCAAAAAATACATATTTATACTCTGTGTGAATAACTAAAAAAAAACTAAACAATACACAGTATATGTTGACTTTTCATYGCAAGTCTTCATTTATTTTATTCTATAAGGCATCTGAAATCAGCCTGCCAAAGAAACAATTTTTTGTACTTCTCTATGTCTTTATTTTTCATTTCTTTTCCTAGAAATGCAAGCGTAAAGGCAGGATGTTTTAACGTCTGAGAATTCTGTCTGTTGCTGCTGTCCCCTAAAAAATCTTCTTTCCAGATTTGGTTGTGTTAGCACTGGTGATTGCTGTGGAAATCGTAATGAATAAGATTCCAGCATCACATGGTAATTAAGCAGCAAACAGTGATTTATAAGAATGATTGTTATCTAACACACAGCCAGATTTCTCTAACACAGAGTTAGATTTCTCACAGTTTCTCTAAGAGAAATATGTTACTCCAAGAGAGCTGAAAAGAACTGAAAATGCGATCAGACACTTTAGCCAGAGTCCTAATTTTGATAGCTGCTGACCTGTCACCGTAACTGTGAAGTGAATGAGAAAGACAAGGGTGTAGTAACTGTTATTATTTAATGCTGAACATTTTATTCTCTGAYTCACAATATTTTATATGTGTTTGTGTGTCTTCTGCTTTTAAATGTGGAGTGAATTAAGATTAGTTCCTGCCATTCAGCATAAGTGCAGGTATCAAACCTGTGAAATATCAGTTGTGTTTTTTTAGAGYGGAAGACATGAAAGTGAACTGGTGTCAGCGAAATCACACTGTGCTGATTTTGTCTTTTCCTCCCTTTTTGTGAGCGTGAACACACACACATTTTTCTGTTATGTATCTGTGGGTTTATTAAATGTTTTGTTTCTGATGTGCTTATAAATTCATATCCCTGTAGGAAGGAATTTGGAAGTGAAAAGGAAGGCTGACACATTGCTACAGATCTCCAGCAATTAATGATAGTGGCTGTTCTTGCATATGTTTGAAAGCCATGGGGAGGAAAGGCAAGGGAGGGAAAAGGAGATTACTTTTCAGGCTGAATTAATAAAGGACATACAGTGTGTTCTGACCTTCTCTTGGTGGCAGCATCATTTAATGTTTAACCACAAAGCAAAGCTGGAAGAACTGTACTCTTATAGACATGTATTTTATTCTTCTGAGAGATGGACTAGAAAGGAATCCAGAGAGTTAGGGTCTTACCAGTGTGATGCAAGTAAATGTGCCACCATAGCAAATGTCTTCTCTTTGCTGCCAAGTCGTTTATGTGAAAGCATGGCCAGGGCTTTCAATAAGCACCCTTGTGGAAAGAGCTGACATGCTTGTGGAGCGGAGGGCAGTCCATGTCTGAGATACATGTGTCTCCACCTCCTGCCTCAGTGCTGTGGCAATGAACAGCATCACACTCAAAGGGACTGCACAAAATGCACGTAGCTTTTCTCTCTTTATTCTGCAGTGGTAGCCTTCTTTCTGCCGATTTTCTTTGTTTTTGCATATAATTTACACAGAAACAGATCTCCACTTTCTTCTTGTCTTCTGCTTCCAACAACGTTTTATATTGTCATATGTCTGCCCTACAAACCTAACTGTGTATAAAGATGAAAAAAAAAAAAAMCAATATTTGCTTTTAAGGTTCTCAGATACAGCACCTCACTCAGGTGGGAATTGCTAGCAGGATCGGAGCTCAACAAGTGGAGATCCCCTCAGGCAGAGCAGGGCATGGCCAGCCGGCGGGGCCAGGGTGGCCCCAGTGCCGCGGAGAGGATGAATTTGCTAGGCGAGATGCAGTGAGTACTGTGTTACACATTTGCATAGTTTCCGAAGTAGTGATATGCTCGGGAATTTTTTTTTTCTTGCATTACTGTTTGGAACTTTTTTCCCTTGGAATACTTTCAGTTGCTTCTCTGACATTCTTTGCTTTGCTCTTCGAACCTGCGTTAGCTCTTCTAGCTTTTGCTTCTTGCTTTTGCTGCTCTTTTCACCTTTGCTTCTTTCTAACTGATTTTTGTTGCTCTACCCTAAACTTTTCTTTCTTTTTTTTTTTTTTTTTTTTCAGCTCGGTTGAGGCCTTCACTCATTAATTGCAGTTCACCATCTTCTGCTTTTGAACTCCAGCAGAGGTGGAGATTGCTTTCCTTTTTTCCCTTGGAATACTTTCAGTTGCTTCTCTGACATTCTTTGCTTTGCTCTTCGAACCTGCGTTAGCTCTTCTAGCTTTTGCTTCTTGCTTTTGCTGCTCTTTTCACCTTTGCTTCTTTCTAACTGATTTTTGTTGCTCTACCCTAAACTTTTCTTTCTTTTTTTTTTTTTTTTTTTTTCAGTCGGTTGAGGCCTTCACTCATTAATTGCAGTTCACCATCTTCTGCTTTTGAACTCCAGCAGAGGTGGAGATTGCTTTCCATTTTCCTCTTTGATACCAGTATAGATAGACAAAAACTGAATTAAATTGATCCTGGCTACCCTCCCATTTTGGCTTAGCGTAGTTCCTTTTTCTTCCGTATCAGTGCACAGCAGCAACCATAGCGTAAGGTACATACCTCTACATAGCAGTAGAGATGAATCTATATGAATTATTTTCCTAGCTTCAGTCAGCAGGATGTGGTAAGTTAATACATATTAGTTTACAGTGTTGCCTAGGCAGCCCTCCTGTTTTCACATTCTTGGCAATGCTGCCTCTGGAGAATGACACTTCTGACTGAGCCAGCTGTACRGTGAGGCTTGGAAAGAGTGTATGGCCTTTCAGGAAAGATAGGGTGACTGCAGCTGGTCGCTGTTTCATATACTTGCATCTTGAAGCATCTTGCAGTAGTCTTGAGGGTGACTCCTCTATGCCCTTTCTTTTGGTGGGCMCTTCCTCAAGTTGCCATTTCCCGGTTCCTTCCTTAAGGAAGGAGAAAGATCCGCAGCTTCTGCACAACACATTTACAGCAGTGTGTGTTCCTGTGACAAGAGCAGTGTTTTATAGTTTATTCGCAATATTGCGTGATTCTGTAATGGCTCTACAGAAGAAAAATGGACCTCATCTTCAGTTTTTCTTGGACCTCATCTTCAGTTTTTCTTGGACCTGACCTTCCACAGCTCCACCTGTTTTTGAGAACTGGACATGGTAGAGATAAGCTTACTGATTCTCTCCAAAAATATTAACTATCAAAGCCAAAAGATGCTTTGCCTAATTTAACTCACTGTTTGTGCTCAGAGCTGTAGCATTTCAGTGCAAGAACATTGCAATTTTAATTTAGATGTGGAAGAACACTCACAGCAGGGATCTTAGTGTCTCTCCTGGTCCATCTTCAGGGTCATCTCTAGGTTGCTCGTCCTTGGCAGCCCTCATCATTTGTCTTCCATTCCCAAAAGCGACTCTACTTTCATAGATCTGTGAAACTGTCCCGCAGACCTCCCCAGGTACATGTTGAATCTTTACATTGTTAATATTTATTAACTGTATTGTTAATGTATTACTGAAAGCTCAGTCAGAAAAAGGGCCCCATGAGCTGAGACATGATACGCAAGCACTTGTTTTTGACAACGGTTGCCCATACAACTTCACACCTTTGGCTACCATGTCCATACGGGTACTTGTCACTTCACTCTAGGTTCACTTTCTTTCAATTAATGGGAATTTAAACACTTTGACAGAACTTTTGGGTTGCTGCAGTTGCTATGTTACTGCATTTTGTTTTTTTTTCCCAGTTAAAAAAAAAGATTATAATAAGATTAAAACTATATGGAATATACTGTATTTTATTTGTAACAGGTCTTACCTAGTACCTGTACTTTGCCCTTCCCATAAGAAATTCTTTCTTGCTTGTAAAGGATAAATTCCTTTAATGGTAATAATAATTTCCTAATTCCTTGCAAATTACAATAGTTAAAAAAAATGTYGTTAGATGAGTCCTATCCTTTTTTTCCTATAATAAATTCAAGTACTGTCAGAGTTTGATTTCCTTCACTATGGYACAACTCTAAATTTGTCTTTCCTCCTTATGGAGGTGTGAAAGTCAAGGTCTTTATGGTGCTGTATTCAGCTGATCTTCTGCCAACAATATTCCTGTATTGTTTCCCTCGTTTGGTGCAAGTTTCTATAATTAACCTCTTGCTGATAGGAAGAGCTGAGCTAGAGTGCTCAGTTTACCCATAAACTTGAAGAGGAATTGCATTTTTATTGCAACAGTGGCCTTTCTCCTCAAAGTAATCTCACCTGCAGTTCCTGYAGTTGGCACCCTCTGATTTTTCCACTGGAATTTGATCTCTCACCTGTGCTTCCTGACCCAAAGTCAGCGTGCAGTTGCCATCAGCTCACCTTCTTTCTCTGTCTCGAGGGCCTGAGCGACCAGGGCAAATCGCAGCGGTTCCTTGCCTGGCAGACAGACACTGAGCAAGTGGTCACTTGAGCAGCAGAACTAACGAAGAGTTGATTTTAGTCTTACAGATACGTGTGATGTCCTGCATATCTCTGCCTTTCCACCTAACATCACCGTCTATCCATCCCCAAACCCTGTATCTCTCCACTGCAGTGTTCAAGTCTTCTCCAGGTTTCCCACGTTCCTTCAAGTCACCCATACCCTCCTGCTGTATTTTTATTGTGTTGCTTCCTCCCCCTGCCCCAAACCGTCTCAGCCTGCAGCCACTTGCCTCTCCCTTCCCATTGCTGTTGCACGTGAAGGAGCTGCTGCCTGGCTCTGGGCTCTGGCGGGCACAGCTGGGCACATCCTGACATGTCTTTTCTGGCTCTATCTAATTGCTGCCTGTTTTCTTATGAAGCTTGTAATATATGTGTATGTTTATATATAAATATTTTTCTATTTGTACATCTAAAAATAATGTGTGTGTGTGTATATACATATATATGTACTTATACACATACAAATATGTGTTGAAGAGCAGTCTTTGATATCACTCCCTACATCATTTTCACTTGAAACTGGCTAGGTAATTCAGCAATTAAGTGGAGATGAACAAATAGAYCCTGTGATCTTATAAATCTTATTTCCTTAAGATTAACGATGCTAAAAAAAAAMCAAGTATTATTTTTACTCACTGTCAAAATAGAATTTATTATGAGGAAGGGAGGATTCTAACTGGAGGAAGATTCAGTATAAGTATTTCTGTCAATTAGTTCATATTGCCATTAATCATATTGCAGTTTCTATATAAAAAATATAATTTAAATAAAATTGTGTATGCTGCTATATATGTAAATACATATGTTTAGGTATATATTTTTTAAAAAGAAATGCAAAAAGAGAAAGCAGAAAATTTTCCTTCCTTTTTACTGATTTTGCTATTATAGTTCTATGCAGACAAGTTTTCTAAACTGATCTGTGTTTTTGAAAATACTGAGGCTTGTTTAATTCCAGTGTTAAGCATTAGAACACAAACATATGCACTCCTGTTTTTATGAGCTATTTAAGAAAGTTCAGGTATCCCTAATGTAAAAAAGCAGCTACTGGAGTCAGCAGATGCTCTTTCCAACTTCCCCTAGGAAACCAGKCTTATGGTACTAACTCAGTGCTGTAGGAGATAGGAGCTGAATCGTATCGTGTATTTTAATGTGAAAGTAACCTGAGCACAGTTTAATCTGCTTTAGGCTCATATGTCAAGGAATTAATTGCTTTAATTTTTTTTATATCATCTCTCTAAAACCACAGAGTACTTGTCAGGTTTGCTAACTCGAGACTGCACATGAAAAGTAGTTTCAGGTTTCAGTGCAATAATTTGGAGCAATCAAGAGAACTATTCATTCCTTGCTAATATTGAAATCATCTGCCTTTTGTAAGAAATAAGAGCGGATGTCACTTGGAAAACCTTCTTTACCAACTATTTTTCTATTAAAGCGTCTTTTCCTCTTTATCTCTCCCCTCAAGTTAAACGTGCAAGTGATCTGTGCTGCACGTGAGCTATGCAGGAGAGTCAGAGGGTGTTATTAGTTCAGTTGTGAACTAAATGCCTTAGACGTTTTCTCATTCATATTATGAGACCAAAAGCATCATATTCTCCTGCCTTTTTGTTTCTCGTTTGCTGCTGTCACAGCAGGTCCCCCATATTTTCCCCAGGCTCTCCTCTGTTAATACCTTCATTCCCCTTCCCCTTTCTCCAGAAGTCTCTTGTAGCTGACCCTGCTCTCATTTCTCCTCCCGGCAGGTTGCCCTCTGTTCTGCTACTTAGCACTTACCCGCGGGGGAAGTTAGTGTCACTAAATGGTGATAGCTGTGACCTGAACTCTTAAGGCACTTGCTGTTCTCCATCCCCCAGCACAGGCTCTTTGAGAGGGGACAGTGCCACTTTCACCAGGCTGCAGCCAGGCAGCTGCGTGGCATCTCTGTCCCGGGTTTCCCTCRGGCTGCATCTCAGCCTTCACAGATACCAGCCAAAAAGAAACACTTCCTTTAGGGATCTCACCTGGAAGCTAGGATTTCAGAACATACTGTGGCTTGTGTCTACCCTGGGAGTCCATGCAGTCACTTAGTGTACTGTAAATTCATCCACTTGGTGTACTGTAACTTCATGCTTCATTGTAGTGTACATGTTTTTTCTCTGTTTGTACAAGCCCATAATTTCAGGTTTCTATTTTATTTCTCTCATGTTTCATGAGAGAATCTAAGTGACTGAACAAAAGTAAAAATAATTTCTTTTTACTTACACAGTGATGTCCATAAATTGGATTTTTTTTTCAAATGTGTAAAAGTCATCTCTAGAGTATGAGAAATTTAATCTTTCTGATTTGAATGATTTTCACCTGCTGCTTATTCTGAGAAATGACACCTGGGAAGAGAGTGTTTTGCCCGATGACTTTTATGAAGTTCATTGCAGGGCAAGGAAAGCGAAGCCAGCCCCCTTGTGTAATTCCAGTTCTGKTTTTTTTTTCTCCCCTCCTTCTCCTAGTAAATATATCAGAGAGTAGGAGAAGGCCAGACTTCCTGTGAACATTCAAAGCRACTTTTAAAATCCTTGAGTTTGAGGCAGTCCAAGCAGTATGTGCTCCATAGAGAAATCATTCATTCATAYGAAAGAACAGTGGCAGCAGATAGGAGCATCTCCATGCTGCTTTCCCTCCGTTTTTGCCTTTTTGCTTTCTTGTCTTTTCTGGGATAATCATATTTGCTCAGAGTACAATAACGTTTTCTACCTTTTTCCAGACGCATATGCATGGGCACCAAGAATATTCCTCCTCACCAGTATTCCAGATGCCGAGGACTTCAGCCAGGCAGCCTTCGGCCCCCCCTGCTCAGCTGCCACACAGCAGCCTTCAGGGCCAGGGCCTTTGCTACACCACCAGTTCCACTGAGGACCTCCAGCCGGGTCACTCTTCAGCCTCTCTCATAAAAGCAATTAGAGAAGAACTCCTACGACTTTCTCAGAAACAGGCCACAGTGCAGAACTTCCATAGTTGATTTAGCATTCTCTTGCAAATCTGCCAGGTATCTGCTTCCTATGGAAGTAAAGAGTTAAAGGAAATCAACAATGTTATTCTCTCAAAAGAAGGAACTCCCACAACTCTTAAGACAGCGCTCTGGAAAATATGAAAAAAGCTGCAAAATGAGGGTAGTATGGGGAGCCTGGAGACAAACAGGGGAAGTCATCAGTGTCATCGCAAGCAATGTTGTTCAATCAACTAATATTA
Organism: Nothoprocta perdicaria; assembly: GCF_003342845.1. Lineage (NCBI taxonomy): Eukaryota > Metazoa > Chordata > Aves > Tinamiformes > Tinamidae > Nothoprocta > Nothoprocta perdicaria. Next base: position 1,376,823 of record NW_020455317.1, read on the forward strand.
TGGTGCTTCTCCTCTCTCGCCACCCTCATTCAATCTAACAAATAAAAGTTAAGGTCAAGAAGTCAACACTCCAATAACAAAAAAATCACAGGAACAAAGTCTGAGCATAGTACACTCCTTTTTCTAAGGAAAAAGGCAAAGGTTTGCATGAACTGACATGACATTTTGCAAGAGGTTACAAATATTCTGATCTCCCCAATGTTTATGGGGAACTGTTTTGTGTTGCTGTTCTTCAGGATGACTGTATCAAGTCTGGAGTGTTGAAGGTGCGATCCCATGTAAGAATCACTTCGGTTGACAATAACAATAGGACTACTTAGAATAAAAGGATTTTTGAGCTACATGTAACAAACTGGAACAGTAATTGTTATAGGTCTGTGCTTCCAAATGGAGCTACCCTCTTCACTCTTCCTTGTTTTCCTTCTGGTGCTGAAGCTTCAAGTGTTCCTTCATCTTCAATGTTTGCAAAGTGAAACATTGGCCTTGTATAACTAAGAAAATACTTGTAGACTCATTCAGGCTGGAAAAACAAAGCAAGGCATCCAAACAGAAAAAGCTTGGTATTTATTTTGTTTAAAATTACTGAAAGCTAGGTGCGAAATACTTAGCTACTATTGAATTTGGGGAATTGTGTATGTATATCTTTAAAAAATATATTTACATACGATATGCTCTTGTAAAACCGGTGATGAAATATTGCCACTGTGTAGTTTGCTTTGTGTACAGAAAACAAGCCAGCCTGACTGGTACAGGGTCACCAGCATTAAGTTATAAATTGATGTCCTAAATCATTGCTTATGTTTGGATCTGAATAATTTTAGTGAAAGTCAGTGACAGTTTAGAGCATTAAAATAGGCTTAGATTTGCAGTTTTGAGACATTTTCTATATTTATACCTGTTTCCACTGTCCCTCTGGACAAAGGGTAAGCGTTATCCCCATGGTTAGAATGGTACGTGCCATGGAGCTGTTTGTCACTTTTTTTTTCCAGAGTTTTAATTTAATATTAGCTATGAATTTACTAATACTTGGCCATTGCATAACTGTAACTGACATAATACATATGAGAATTTTGATGAAGTTGTCATTCATTGGAGTGTTTTTATTTTCAGATTGGACTTAACTAAAAGCCAACAAGGTAGCAGGGAGAACAGAGGGTAAGCTTAGTACTTCTAAGGAGGCCTAGGAGCCTTGCGCTGTGAAAACCATGAGCAAAAGAACTTGGTGCTATAATCTGGGTATGTCCAACGCTGGAAGTGAATAATAGTCATAAAAGGTCATAAAGGTCCTATAAGGTTGTTTGCCAAGATCATTGGGAGTTACCAGAACAGGGCTGGGTTTGCCTCRCTTTGGGTAGAAACAGCAGTGGTAAATTCCAGGTGTGTAACACAGGGACAGGTCGGTGAACTTTGGCTTCCAACTCTGCTTCCTGGTTCTCGTGCAGGGTTCAGTGGCTGTGAGGGGACAAATTCCAGATGCAATGACATCAGGTAGAGGGATGCCATGGAAGAATCTGATGTACCTTGTTCATGGAATATGCGTGTAATGTCACTTGGTGCTGGGAAGCAGCTGGCAGCCGACTGGTGCAGGCAACAGTGTGGCCTGCTCTTTCCTCGCTTTATTAGGAGGTGAAGTTAGTCTTTCCTTTCTCCAGGTTCATCGCAAAGCTGTATAAAATTTATTTTCGTTTCCCTGGCCAATAATTTAAGCCCTGATGGGCACTGATTGAAGTTTGAATTGAACCAACCTGGATGGTTTTGACTTGCAGTACCTACAGGTCATTTGTATGAATATTTTTTAAGCTCTTTGTCTGATGGATCAGTTCTACCATAAAAATAAAGGAACATTAGTTTTCTGCCAAGTTTGTAAACAGGAACGCTGCTGATACTTTGAAGAGGGACTTTGAAAGTAGATTCAAAAAAATTGAGGTTTTGCAGGATGAAGAGCGTATCAGACAGTGCTCATTGGGTTTGTTTTTTTAAATGCTGAAGGCTGTTTGTAAATGTTTTTGTAAAGACTCTTTCCTTCCCAGCCCACATAGTTCTCCAGATGAATTATGCAGTGAAGTCAGAGTTGTGTGCTTATAACAGCAGTCTCTAATTATGGAAATTATCGTGGAGTAATTAGCACATTACTGTAACTTCATTTCAAGAAAATATGGGGTTCTAGAATGGCATTTCATTATCTGTGTGCTGGCTCCAGCTGCTTAAGTTTAATACGGGATCTGGAATATGGAATAAGAGCTTTAAAATTTGTRGACACTGATGCTATTTCATCCTTTGTTTATGCTAGTGATGGTGATGCCTCTCGTATTTAATTGTTTTATATTTGGAAGAATACCCTTTTTATTTATTTCTAGTTCCGAATATTACAGAGAACCTGAAAACAGTTCTAGATAAATAAAAGTAGCCTTTTTTGATTAAAAAAAAAAAAATCCCTCCTGAAACAAGTTAACAGGTAAGGATGGTAAAGAAGTTGCAAAGCTGTTTTTGGAAGTTCTCTTCTTGATCTGGTTAGAGATTTGCTGTTCACAAAAAAGTGGCATGGCAAACTCTGTGTATTCATATAGTAAAACGGCACATAAGACATAAAATGTATTGATTCCAGGAATGGTCTTAACACTTTCTGCAGCTATGGGAAAGCTGTTCWTTTTTTCATGTACTACAAAAGGACTCTGGTATGTGCCAAAATACCTGCCTTTCTGCTTGGAAATCCAGGGAGAAAAKCTGCATGCCTCTGCATCCCCGTGTGCATGAGCTCTTTAGCTAATTAATTTTGATTGTTCTATTAAAAAAAAAAAATTCTTCTAAATTTTAAAGTATCCTGAATTCATAGCATCTGTTGGTGAATCCACCAGAACTGATCTGTTGAGAAGTTGGTACAGGCACTGAAAACTGTGTTACAAGCACTTACATCCATTTCCCTGCCTAAATTATCTGATTCATGGAATCCTCAGGCTCTTGTGTTTCTTCCCAGATTGCCTTGACAATTTTGTTTAGTCTGTGTCAGTTTGGCATATAGAAGAGAAAGGTGACATGAGAGGTAGGTAACTGGGGCTGGTTGGTTTGCTTTTCCTTTCCTTTCCTTTCCTAGAGGCTTCTAGCCTATTTCCTAGTTAGCTTTGGAACTAAGTGATGTTTTGCAGTTCTTTCTCATACATTTGACTCAAATGTGGGCTATATTTCATTTCTCTACTGCCATGTAATACATAGTCCTGTCAGCGACCGTGGGAATTTATTCAGGGAAAGAGAACTTTGTTTTTAGAGGGATTCAGTTCTGCAAGTTCTTTGTTTTAGAGGGATTCTGAGTCCATAGATGATAGATTCAGGATGCTTTTTTTTTTTTGTACTTTTCAGCAGTAAGAGGGCTTTTCATCTTCCTGTTTTCCAGCTTAACAAGATCCTCTCGTATGTCAGCTCCAGGGAAAAGTGAGCACTTTCCACTCTATGCCTTATCTCCTTGTCTAGCAATTCTTCTTCATTAACAGGTGCCAGTCTTTGGAGGAGGAAAAAAAAAGGGGTATCTTAGCTACAAGCTTTGAAGTGGCAGGGTGGAGACAACTTGTGCCTGTGAGGTGGGAAGATGTGAGCCATATTTTTGCACCAGCAAAGAAATACTCATCTTCCAAAGAAATCCCCCAAATGGCACATTTAGGAGTTTTCTGATTGAGTTCACGAAGCTAAGAACTGATTAAAGGAAATTTAGTGGCATGTGATTGTCAGAAGACAAAAGGCAGCAACCRGGTGTCCAGGACTACCTGTAACAGTGCACTAAGAAGACAGATGCATAAAATCTTGGGGAACTGCCCTTGTGCCCTCCAAGCCGATCACAGAACATAACCTCTCTGCACAGCCCTTCACCACTTGCAGTGCTGGCCTGCACAGGTGAGGAACATCTCTCCTAAGCAGCACTCCCAAAAGCAGCTCCCCAGGACTGCGGAGCTTCTCCACATGTCTAACAGAGGTGTCTAGAGGTGCCCTATGAGCATGGCAGAGCTCTGGGACAGGTTCCAGAGGCTGCAGAGTCTCCTTCTCTGGAATTGTTTGAAACCCACCTGAATGTGACCCGGTGCCATGTGTTCTAGGTGACCCTGCTTGGGGTGGCCTAGATGATCTCCAAAAAGCCTTTCCAACCTTACTCCTGTTGTGAATCTGTCTAGAGAAAATTAGTAAATTTAAAGTGCTTAAACGCAGAAAAAAAAAATYAGTTCCCTTATGTGGTAGGGCATCATTTCTCCATTTGAGTTACATTTTTATTGAAAAATGAAGGGGAAAAAAAAACCTGGGGACATATGCTACTGTCATCACTATGCTGATGTTCATATATTCCAGTATTTGTAGGTTCTAAATGCTGGGTAAGGGGAAATTAGGAAAGAAAAATATTGGCAGTGCTGACAAAGACTGTATAGTTTTCCAATATTTTGGCATGAACTTGGCTGCTTGAAAGGTCTGTTATTTCTCTGGAGAGTGTCATATGAAATGAAGCTTATGTCAGAAGTAGCACTGTCAAAATGCTTTTCCAACAGATATGCTTCATGTGTGTACTCAGATCTCCTGTCTTTAAATGCTGGAAAAATGCACCCTGAGAGCAAGAAACTTGAGAGTCATTGCCTTTTTTTTCCAAAGAGACTCTCACAGTAGAACTGGAGTCCTGTGAATGTTGGTGAAGAGTGATAGATAAAGTACTRTAAAAGTATGCATTTCTCTGTCCTTCGTAGTTTGTAGAGCTGGAATAKTTTGTCTTACTTTTGTCTATTTGTTTTTTGATACCATTTKCACATTGACCTTTTTTTTTTTTCTTTTGTAATGGCCACTTCTTCCTAGCACATTTGGACAAGTGCTCTAAAGTTTGTTTGGAAGTGGATGCTCAGCCTCCATGGACCTTGGACACGGTGACTTTGTTTCACTTAAGAATAGCCTTGTTATTATCATATGTGAAGCAGGTGAAGTGAAATGGKAGTAGGAGAGCAAAATAAGAACTAAAGGCTGAAAAGGACAGTATTTTGGATTTTCAGGTACTTTCTGATATCTATACTGTATAGCTCCTATTAAGTTACGGGTCCTTCTGTACTTCTGACTGCCTCTCAAAGATTTTCTCCTGAAGCTTTTCAGAGTTGTTTTGCTTATCCAGCATGTTYATTGGAATGCTATAATGCTATGTATGATTTGAAAGCAATAGCTGGAGATTTCTTCATGCTTCAGGTGAAATTTCTCATATTCAGGAGAATATTAGCGGGGTGTTACATTCAGCAATTCAAATTCCACCTCCTGGTTCTAAAACAGAACCAAATGAAGCAGGATGAAAGAAACATTGCAATTATTTTTTGTTTCTAATAATCACAATGCTTTTATCCTTGGATATTTGAGGAAATAGAGGAAATAGATTACCTGCAGAAATGGAAAGGAAGATTTGATAAAACTGAAAGATATTTGAGGAAATAGAGGGAATAGGAAATAAAATGGTGAATTAGCCACTATCAGTAGTTCTTCAACACAGTTGCCAAATATGAACTTGATGAAATCCTATGAAGTATAGGTGACCCAAACATACATAAACAAGCTCATGAACTAATTGTTGGATTTATTAATCCATGCAGTCCTAGATAAAATTATCTGTGGTAAGTAAGCTTACATTTTGCATATAACACTTCATTATTTCAATGGATGAGTTCAGTCCTCMGGACAGTTTCTTTCTCTCCACTTGATGGAAGGTTTGAACAGGARCACTCCAGTAATTTGAGACTGAAAGTGAGAAGTCTGCCGTTCAGAGGATTTCTAGGTGCACAGAATGTATATTGACCTTATATTTACATTCTGTTCTTCTCTCCTGTGACATGGAAGACATTTGCCAGGAGGCTGGGAGGCACATGCTGGCTTTTGCAGCAGATATGGTAGAACTGCAAAAACTCAAGGGAAGCTGTCAGTGGCGTCCAGCAGACCCCATCAGTGACACAGCGTGGCCTCACAGTAGTCGTGTTTCTGCCTGGGAGCCAAGAATCCTGCTACCTGTAGCTCTGTGCTTACGATGCTCTTGACACTAGTGCCAATAAGCATTGTTTAGTCCTTATATTTAAGGATGAGTTAACAACTCCTAGCTAATGGTGTCACACAACAKCTGTGCAAGAGAGTTGAGTATAGACCAGCTGACCCATGCTCACTTCTCGTATCAGAGGCCACGGGTTGCCACACTAGGCCTGAGTGTTTTTGAACCAGTCTGGTTCAAAACTTAGAGCAGCCTTTAGATGGGTGAGCTGCAAAATGGTTACCTGATGTGTCTGTGATTACCCAYGAAGTGCAAGGGAAAAATTTCTATGTCTCTTAGAGCTGTAATTTTTCCAAGCTTTTTAGAGATGGAAGAGATGCTACTGCATTATTTATCTTGTGTTTATTTCCAGATGGTTACTACAAAATAGGAGGTTCTTTGAAAACTATGTTTCATCCTAGYGTTGAAACCTGCAATGAGCTTCTAGTTCCCCAGCAGATCCTAATACCACTGATACCACAAAACATCTTGAGCATAAGGATCAGAGAGGATGGTTGCTTCCCAGGAATTAATATATATCTTTCATTCCCTTGCTGTAATCAATTACAGTATTCCCCCCAAATCCTAATGTTTGTAACAGCTTTAGCAAACATTCTCATAAATCCCAGTATAGAGCGCCTATATTTTTTAATGAAATTAAGCTCTTTGCTCTTTTCACTGCATGTGTCTCTTGAGCAGGAAGCTCTGATGCTTGCCAATTTCCATCCCCTGGTGATTTTGTAAAGTGTAATGATTGTAAAGTGCAATTGCTTAATATGTGGCTCATTCACTAAAACCCCAAGGAGAGAAGCCATGAGTAATGTGAGTCATTTCCAGAGCAATGGCATCTGAAAAGATGAAGAGTCATGCAGTAAGTAACAATCAATTTAATCGTGAATTAAGAATGTTTTWAAAATTGCTAGTTAGATGTGGTTGGTATTATTCCAGGGCAAAGTAAAGTAGTTGCCCTGAAATCCTGCACAGCCCCTAATAATGTTCTTCTGGCAGCAACGACAGTGCTCCCTGCAGCTTTGTTTGTCTGTCAAGATACTTACGGGCTAGCGACTCTCCCGATGGCCTTCTCTGTATCCCTTTCCATGCACTATTTAACAGAATCCCAGCATCACAGAATGGTTGAGGTTGGAAAGGATCTATAGGGATCATCTAGTCCAACCGCCCTKCTCTAGCAGGGACACCCTGAGCACGGGGCACAGGGTGGCATCCAGGTGGGTTGGGAAGATCTCCAGAGAAGGAGACTCCACAACCTCCCTGGGCAGCCTGTTCCACTGCTCTGTCACCCTCACAGGAAAGAAGCTCTTCCTCATATGGAGATGGAACTGCCTGTGTTTTAATTTCCACTCATTATCCCTTGTCCTGTCATCGGCCACCACAGAGAAGAGTTTGGCCCTTTTCTCCTTGCGTTCTCSCTTCAGGTACTTATACATGTTGATAAGATCCTGTTTCAACCTTCTCTCCAGGCTAAACAGGCCCAACTCACTCAATCTCTCCTACGAGAGATGTCCTTAATCATCTTAGTTGCCCTTTCCTGGACCCTCTCTAGAAGCTGCATGTCCCTCTTGTCCTGGGGAGCCCAGAACTGCCCCCAATACTCCAGGTACGGCCTCACCAGAGYTGAGCAGAGGGGCAGGATCCCCTCCCTTGACCTGCTGGCAACACTGCTCCTGATGCAGCCAGGATCCCATTGGCCTTCTTGGCCACRAGGGCACTGCTGCCTCATGGTTAACTTGGTGTCAACCAGGATTCCCAGGTCCCTCTCCATGGAGCTGCTCTCCAGCAGGTCGACCCCTAATCTGTACTGGTGCCTGGGGTTATTCCTGCCCAGGTGCAGGACCCTGCACTTGTCCTTGTTGAACCTCATGAGGTTCCTCTCCACCCAACTCTCCAGCCTGYCCAGGGCCCTCTGAAAGGCAGCACAGCCSTCTGGAGTGTCAAGCACTCCACCCAGCTTGTATCATCTGTAAGGAACAGAAGGAAAATATTTCTTGCCTGAAATTCAGAAATTTTGTCCATAAATTATGGATACATGTTCTAACTTCATCAGCAATGCTAAGGTTCAAACTGGTACCTTTCAGTCACATTTATTTTTATTCATCCATCCAGATTTCAAGCATTTTTGCCTGTCTTTACACTAAATCCTGTTAACTGGAATAGATTTCCTTTCTCTCATCTTGCCAATGAGAAACTTCTTGGTGCAAGTACATTTGCCAGCCGCGCTTTATATGACTGGAGTGTTAAGCTTTCCGTTCTGAGAAGGTATCTTGCCATTTAATAGCTGATACCATCCATCATCTTCGCCTTTGCAAGCAGTCCTTGAGAGCCTGAACAGTGTGTGCAAGCCCGAGAGGGCAGCTGGCTGAAATGCTGTAGGGTATCTGATAAATCACTGATGAATCAGGAGTTAACATTTCACTTCCAGGCTTTTCTGTTGAAGTGGAATTAGCTGCTTTYCTGGATTGCAATGGAAAAAAAAGGGGGGAGGGAGGGAATAGAAAAACGATTTTTGGTGGTCTGAATAGGCAGAATATACTTTTATTAGCAAAGCTCCCTGAAATCAACAGAACTGGACAGCATTGCACTTGTTGGGGATTTCTTGCTAGGTGCATCTTAGTAACTATAATTGATATGAGGAAGAAGAGAAAATAATAAATAAGTGTACCAATAAAAGCTTGTGGCCTTGGTCATGGATTTCATCGTAAGTTATTGTTCTACAGAGTCCTCTTAAGTGGTGCATGAAAACCAGACCACAGCTTTCTGAGGTGATCTGATTTGTCTTAAAATAGGAGTTAAAAACTACAGACTGCTATGGTGTGTTGCCTCTCTAATAAGATTCCTGGCAGATAGTGGCAATCACAGAGAATATTTAGATTACTTTTGACTAGACTAATTTTTTTTTGTATAGGCAGTGCAAATATTCCAGTTCTGTAGATTAATCTTCATCTGTCTTTAATTTCTCGTGTCTTTTGGATACAACTTTTCAATTCTGCACTTTCTGCAATAGTCAACAGCCCTCTAAAATACTGAAAGGTCCATTGGCTATTCCTCCTTCTCCACGGTGCATTGCTTTGCACAGTACTCGTGATTGCTCACCATGCCTAGAACCAGTGTAACACATGGCACTTACCTCAGAGACGCTATGTTTTTAAAATAACATTTTATTGATTTGTACTGTATTGCATAGGAACAGGTACGATGTTTATGTTGGTATCCTATGACCTTCTGGGATATTGCCACTTCATTTATAGATCCCAGAACACCCTGACAGTAGTGGTATGTTTGTGAAATTCATTACTGGGATACATTTTACCAGTGACCTGTTCCATTTTTGTTGTAGGTCAGAGAACTTGAATGGAAAATGCTATAGATCAAGCTTGGCAATGTCAACTTCAAAGGGGTTTGGTACAGTAAGCAAACAAGACAGTTCTACCAGATTAGAAGTGTACAGATCAGTGGTCTAGAAAATGTATGCATTTCTCTGCATCAGTGATCTATAAGGTATTCCCTTTCTGTACCTGACTTTGTTGAGATTTGGTTGTCACCCTTAAGCAGAGGTATACAAAAAGGTGGGGTGTTACACTGTCTCAAAAGCCATGATTCTTGTACCCAAACCCACTTTAGTTGTTCTGAGAACACCAGAAGGAAACTGTGAGAAGTAAAACTCAAGGATTAAAGTACTGCATTCCCTGAAGGCAGCTGCACACAAGCAGGCTCTTTTGGAAAGCATGAGAACAAACTGCTTTCAGAAGCAGATTTTATGAAACCCAAAGTCACCCAATTATTATGGGGTGAGTTTGCAGGGGTTGTGCTGAGCTATAAGAGAGCTAGAGCTCAGGTCACGTGTTTACAACTCTTCGGATTTCACTTCCATGACTGCATTCGTGTGTTCATGGCCTTAGCCAAGGAAATGAGAAGATTGTCCCTTCAGACATCAGAACTGATGCCATAGGAGGCAGTCACTTCTGTGTCCCCAGCTGGGAGAACAATTTTCATAAAACTGCAGACCTGCAGGAAGTGATCTGCAGCACATACACACAAAGGCAATAGGTGGAGATTTTTCACGGTATCTGTCACATTGCTTTCAGGCCACTGCACATTTTCCATTATAAAAAAAAAGATAAATCAGGAAAAAAAAAAAAAGATATATATAGCTATAACGTTTGTTGTCCATCAATGATTGCAGCAGTTAATTGTCAACCTACTATTCTGTCAATCAGCACCAACAATAAAATGTAGAATCTTTTGTTCCTGTCAGTTTGTACATGAACAGGTGGGTACTTGTGGGAAGGAGTTTGCTGGTCCAACATGGAGACTTGTCTCCTGAGTGTTACTTTTGTTTTAATCATTCGAAGCTGAAAGGTTTTTCTTAATCAAGCGATGTTTTCTGCTAGTAGCATTGTAGCAAATGTCAAAAAAAACTCCACACATACAATGAAAATGCCACCGAAGAATTCAGCCCTTCGCTTTCAAAACTCTCTTTCCTGATGCTCCCATCTCAGCTCGGGATTTTCCCTCCATTAGAGTTTCTGAGTGAGCTGATATTAATGATGGGGAAAAGTGTCACTCTCCCTGTCTGACTTTACCCATTCCTACAGTGAGAAGTGTTCTTGCTCTAGSTGGTAATGGGCAGCCATCCATCAATTCAAGTGGCAGAAAATTGTTCTTCAGGCCCTGATCCAAATACCTAGTTGYGCTGGGACTAACTTGAAGAATTTTATGTGGTTTACATGTTTCCTAAATGGGAGAGTCATACATTAATGAGCAGATTTGAGCCTTTAATAACATTTTTTTAAAAAATACAAATCTCTATTCCATTTTTTTTTGTGGTTCATTTCAGCTGGTCTCTAGCAGGTTTGCTAATCTGATGTATATGTAGATAGGTTTAATACTGATTTATTTTAATAATGGATAGAAATCAAGCTGTAGTGGGATAAAACCCTCCGCATGAATATTTCCCATTTGAAATGTTTCTAACCATTTGGATATAGTAATTAATTGGAAATATGTGCTTTATCAATATAAACTAAGATTAAACTAGTCAATTTGAATTTGTCCAGCAGTGCAAATAACGGTGTTTATCAGTCCCTTACATAAATAGGAGCAGCTTTGTGCATGAATTGGATACACTGGTTTAAACCAGCTTGCTGCAGTTCTGTGTGGCTTAGTTAAGTAGGCAGGTGCAAGCTGAATAAATACATCCAATGTTAAATTCCTACAAAAGAGTCCTCATACAAATCACACTGGCATAACTAGATTTAATTTCAAATCACCCCAAACAAGGCTTCATCTTGCACGTCCAYAGCAGAATTTTAACCAGTATCAGTCAGTTGGCCTTAAAACACAATTTAATGAATGAAAACAACTCAGTATAATCAAGGAGTTAGATCACTTTACTCATGTAACCTGGCTCATAGCTTAGGCTCAGTTTGCATGCTTAGTAATGGATCTCGTAACACCGATCCTGCAGAAATTAGGTCTATTTGCSCACTTTCTGTTCCAATGCCAAGCACCGCGCACTGGGTCGCATTAAGGCTGTCCCATATAGACAGGTGATTCAGTGTGCAGCTGGCGCGCTCACAGCCGGCACACACAGTTAAACCTGGAATGAGGGATACATTACTTACTACAAGGACCGTCTTACTACAAGGACTCAGGAAGAAGAAGTTCTTCTGTGCCCAGTGGCATGTACCCTWCTGGCTTGCAAGGGCTGAAGTCTATTCCCCAGACACTGACAGTGCTGACCTGCTGGGGAGGATGGACCTTGCTTAGATCGGGACTTTCTCAGCTAAAGGTATGTAACCGTTCTCTTTTGGTCCTAGGCAAGTGAAACGCTTTGCTGGTCTGTGGGCACCTCGGTGCTCCGGGTGCTGCTGCGTGCTGGCTCGCCCTGCTTCAGGCTGCYGAATACTTGGATTCGTCAGGACGGAGTTTCGTAAGCTTGTCCACGCAGAGCAGGATGAGAGTGAGGAACCAGAGGCTCCAGCCAACGGCAGCTGCGATCCAGCCGTAGTCGTCCATGCCCGACGGGCAACACAGGGCAGCTTGCGAGCAGAAGTTTGCTCCTGCAGGCAAAGAGAAGGAGGTGAGCCGAAGCAATGCCAGGGGCATGGCAGGCTTTTCCTGGCTGGAAAGTGGATGAGAAATGGACTTCCCTGTCAGCCCCAGTGACCCATCACAGCCTTTGCATCTCTCCCCTAAGCCTGGTTCTAATTTGGGAGGTAGCAAAATTTAGCTTCATCTGTGCATCTCCAAGACTGGTCATGTCTGTCGTTCCTGGCTGGCCAGACATCTGAGCTGGTGTGTTCATCACTGCCCATCATTACTGAAATCTTTTAAAAACACTTACTTAGCATCTGCTTAGGCAATTTTAGGAAAGGCATATGATGGAAGTGGCTAGTTACAATTGAAATTAAATGTAGGGTAGGGAAAGAGAGTTTCTTGTGAGAGAGGAGGAGGATCTTGGAAAGAAGCAGGTTCTGCAGGATTTCTAGTATTTTAGGTGCCCAGTGTCACTGTTGCCAATGGAAGCAGCTCGTGCTCAGTGCTGGGCCGTGAGCTGTGCCTTCCTTGTGTTCTGCACTGGTGCAATTCCCTGCTTTCCCTGATTGGAATGGAAACAATTTTTAACTATGACATGATTTTTTTTCTTGAATCATTTGCATCTTTTTATTGTCTAAGTTTTTAAAATCAGTTAAGGAATTAGGTGTGCCTGTTGCCTGAGCACTGTAAAGAACCATTCTTTCCACAGCAGAAAGCAAATGTCTTGCATGTGCCTCGAAAAGGGATAGGGGACGYGTGTCCCCTCTATCTATGCCGTGCTTCGGGGTCCATGCATCTTTTGGTGCACGTAATCTGGGAAATGCTGGCCCTTGTGCTGTTTGGGGTGGGGGCGACTCTGGGAGGGCTGGTGGGATCTCAGATTGTGTAAGGTTGGCTGAGGAAGGTCTCCTGTGTGGGRGTGAGCAGTTCCTGAGAGTCCCCAGTGTGCACGTGGATGCCTGGTATGGAAGGGAGCACTAGGATACACGAACCAGCCAAGCTATAAACTTGTCTATTCAAAAATATAAGTCCATCTGAACGTATCTTGGATATAGTGGGCGTACCAATGGAAGAATTTTAAAGTGCATCTCAGTATTTCACCCACAACAGAAACTTTTAGTTCAGTGCACGGCAATGAGCAAGTCTTCTCTAGAGCAGCCTCCCAGTGACCTGTGTGGTCTTATTACCTGGCTTTATCATGGTTGTAATGACTTCAGAAGACTTACTAAGGCACGGTGGTTCATACTCGATCTCAGGCTTGAAGTGTGTTGAAACATYGATGCCTTCTTCAGCTCAAGAGAAAGCACAAGAGAAAAGAGAATTTGGATTAGAAATGTAAAATCAGATATTGACATGAACAGCTGAAAGCTGGGGACCCTGGAGGGATCACAATGTGTCAGCATGATGGAAAACATCTTGGAGGAAAAAAGGTCCCCTCTCCCAAATGTTGTGTCATCAAGATAAGCTTCCTTGACCTCATTGCTGTCAACAGGAACCTAAAGAGAATTGCATGGGCATCAGCCATAACAAGTGGTTAAATCATTGTGCTTTGTTCGGGTACGACCCTAGTGGTATGAGACGTTCACTCAGAGCCCACGTTTGTGACCATCCTTTCCAAGGGAGCTCCYAGTCTACATGGGCAGAATGAGCAAGGACTGGAATGAGAGAAAGCGTCCAGGGGCACAGGGAGATCTTGAGCAGTGAGCTGTTAATGCACCACTGTTTGTCCTTAGAAAAATATCCCTGGCTTCCAGGGTCAAAAGGAAGCTGTCAGAGCAGAGAACTTAGCCTATCAGTGCTGCATCCCTGCAAATTCGCTGTACCTTTGAGAAGCCTAACTGCACAGGTAGGAGATTAAACTAATCTAATTCTTGACCTTCTTGAAGTTCAGACTCAGCTGTATCTGACAGCTGTTCTGCTTTGGTTCCAGGAACCTGAACATGTTGAAAAATACAACTTCTAGAAATAGGTAAGCCTATGGGACAGGGAGGGCTTCAGCCAAGAAAGCTGTTCTACTTCCTAGCCAGGATTAGAGCATCCTGCTGGGCACTGCAGCTGAACTCCAGCCATCTAAATGACTACCTAGTGTCACAGGCCAAAGCCTCCTAAAGACTTCTACAGTGTCAACACCAACCAGAGCTGCACGATTGGGTGCAAGAACAACTGAAGGATCCTGAGTGGGAAAAGTGCAGGATGCTGCACCAAGGAGTGTGCAGAGAGCAATAAAACACCTTGTCCTTTGCTGCAGAAGGAAGGGAGTGAAAGAAATAGCTAGTCCCGTGCCATTAAGAGCACCTGTGTCTGACCAGTCATAGAAGGATCTGTAAGCTGAAACTGTCCCCTGCAGAGACAATCTGGAGAGACTGCTGAAGTCAGGGATCCTGCTAATGGAGAGACTCTGCCAAGCAGGGGCTATGAGAGAAAGTCATTTGCAAACAAACCTTTGCTTTCAGCTGCAAACTGGGAGTGTAATAGGGATAGAAATTCCATTCCAGCTTCATTTCACTTGAAGTCATCCAAACAAGTCTTTTGTGTTTAGTTTCAGCTTTCAGGCTAAAAAACCAGTGCAAGACCCTGGAACAACCTTTTGATTTGAGTGATAGTAAATAAACTGATACTGTCCTGCGAGAGTTGTTGGCTTTGGGGTTACCTGCTGTTGTCCCGATTTTCATTTCGAGATGAGTGTCAGCAAGATRTGATCTTTTCTTACTCTTACTGTGATGCGGAGAGTGGGTTCCCTTGCAGCCCACTTTAGGGAAAGTCATGAATACTTTTCATTCCTCCTTCTATCTCAGGATTTGCTGTATGACCTTGCCCAAGTCCGTTCAGTGAGAGCTAGTATTTCTTTTCTGAGTTAATAAATACCTCACAGRAGCACTGAGAAGGATCATTAAAAATATGCAAAACTGTGCATGACCTGCAGAGGAAAGTGCTGGGGAACAGAGGCTTAGTTCTTAGTTCCCATTTGTAGACTTTGCTGCCCAGAGGACAGACTGCCAGAGCAAACCCATCTTCACAAATCTGGCAGTTCTCAAGTGCTGCTGATAGACAAGTGCAGGCAGTGTCCTGATGGGAAAAGAGCAGCTCACGGGTCTCATTTACATTTTGGTTTTAGGCAGTCTCTCTAATTATGAGGCTAGTAAAGCCAGGTTTTCTGCAAAAAGTGCCTAATAGGAGCTAAACGAGATTACACAGACTCTGCTGAGTGATATTTCAAAATGGTCCCTGCTGCTGCTAGTATGTGGGAGCCAAGAAACAGGTCTGTGACTGGGACCTCTTGTCTTCTTGTAATTCAGTAGAGCAAACTGCAGCTCAATCCCATTCATAGTTGATGGGAAAATCCCTGGCAAAACCAAGTCTCTTCAGAAAGATGCTGTGATTGATCAGATTAAGTAATCCTCACTAGCATCACTCAATTCCAGCTCTTTACCCTCCTTACACAAGACAGAGGAGCCCACCCTGCTTCTCAAGATCAAATCACTGTCATCAGGCAATATATTTAGGTAGGAAGAAGCGTGGAGGGCAAGGCAGGGCACAGGGAGGAGTAGGAGAGGAGAAATACCTGCCGAGGAGGCGCACAGCGGAGCGGTGGCGAGCAGGAGCACGGCGAGGGCTGCCCAGGGCTCGCGGCTGCAGCACTTCATGCCGCCGGCTGTGCCACCTGCGCGGATCAGCTCCTCGCTCGCTGCGGCAGCTCCGTTCAGCAGCTCCTCGGGCGCTCCAAGCTGGGCGCCGAGGGTGGAGCGAAGGAGCCTCCTGCTGCCAGGACACTGTGAACTTTCCTGTTGCAACAGGACGATGAAGGAGCACAGCATCGACCGCGGCAGCCCGGCCTCCAGCAGGCTCCRGCAGGAGCTGGATACCCACGTGGCAAGAGCTGGATACCTCCAYGGGTGGAGGTCCCCTGAAGGACAACCCTGAAGATTTCTGTCCGGTATCTGCTGCAGCTTGAAGGAGGAAGAACCTCCTGGAGCCAGAGCCTCCTGGCAAGTCCCTGGTGGCTGCTTTTGGCAGCATTTCCTTTTGCTCTCACGTCTGTGGTCTGAAAGGGCTGGGTAAGATGCAGAGGACAAGGGTAGAGAATTCCTTTCCCAGTTTTGTGCTGATATTACACTATTTTGGGTTTTTTTTTTTTGTTTGTTTGTTTGTTTGTTTTTAAGTCAGCTGGCAAAGAAGCAGTCTTACACTGGTGTAGCAGCTGCTGGGTTAACATTTGTTTGTTTGTTTTTAAGTCAGCTGGCAAAGAAGCAGTCTTACACTGGTGTAGCAGCTGCTGGGTTAACATGGTGCGTAGGTACTTGCCCCCAAGCTTCATGCAGGCAACTGGCACCTATTGCACAGATCCCCCTCTATATGGACTGGGATCAGTTAAAGCTCGGGGTCTTGCTGTGCAGGAGAAGCTGTTGCTGCTGTTCTCATGCTAGCCTGGCTGTGTCGGTGCTGCTCCCTCATGGACACGCAGCGTGGGGACTGCAGCAGGTTCTCCTTGTGCCACAGTTATGCCACCCCTGCCAGGCACAGGCAAAGCCAAGAGCTGCTGCTCTCTGCAAACCGGGAGCGTTGCTGGCAAAGTGGTGTCAGCCACAAGGTGGGAAGTTTCCATAGCGTTTGCTGGAAAAGCTACACCATGGAAATGTTTGTGTATTGCCTTGGGCTGAGAAGTGCTGCATGACAAGCTGTCTGAGGCCTGTGCAGGCCGTGCAGAAACCCCCGTGAGGTGCCACACAAGTAGGGGACAAGTGGGAAAGATTCTGGGGCAGATCACTCAAATACGATGGACACTATCTTCATATTTTCTTTTTTTCCCCACCTGGATGAAAGCAACAATGCTTGTCGGGCTATGGGAGCTGGTTTGGTCCCATGGTGGCTACCTCCACACACAATGGCTCCCACTGCCCTTAGCTGTCTTGTTCCCACCACTGGCCACCATCAGGATAGACAGTGTGTGGGTTCTTCACCGTCCCATGTCCGTTCATCCCATTGCCTCTTGGGGAACATGAAGCCATGCCAAGAGGGGTGGAGTATCATCATCAACCTCACATCTGGGCAGCTGAAAACCCTTGTTTCTTTACAAGCTGGTATATTTCCATGAAACAAAAAACATAGTCAGCCTGAGAGAGAGAACCCTTGGAGAAAGGACACGCTAAGTTGCTGATAAAGACAGGTCAGCTGAGATGGGTGTGTTTTAGACCTTGTTCCTCTGTTTTCATGTCAACATGCCCATGGCAGCTGGAGGAGCCAGCTCTGCTGCCASGCAGCCTGTGACAGCCTGCTCCTGTGGCAGCCTTCCTTGGTGTGGGCTGCCCTCTCCTCCTGGTGCCACCCAAGGGGGCATCGAGGTACGTCCTGCTTGACTGTCAACAAAGCCAGATGCGTGACCCAAGCAGTGATCGCTTAGTAGCCTGCTGGATATGAATCACAGGAGATGATTAGCTCAAAAAAAATACTCTGAGCATTCAGGATTAGTTGTATTTAGCCTATACAATAATCTTTATATCTCTTTAATGTGTCCAAGTCCTCGTATGTTAATTTTATTTTAGTCTGTTCTTATCTTAGCACTGTTATATCAAAAAGGAGACTGAATTATTTACTGGGGAAGAGCACTGTGCTTTCTTTCAGCTTAGCCTTTCCCTTCTGAATTTCTCACCTGTGATTGCTGCTGAAAGTTGATCTGGCAATTAATACTGCAAGAATGATGAGGACAAAAGTGTTTTGTGCAACAGGAAATGTCTGAAGGGAAATAAAAGAAGAAACYGCACTGCTGTTACATGAATGATTTAATTTGTAACGAAACATCTTTTGTATGTTAAATATTACCCAAATGCTCTTTGTCAGCTTGCAGTTAAAACATGCCCATTTCTGAGGGAAGCTGAAAATGATTTGCACAATTATCATTATGTATTTTTTTGCTTTGCTGAATTATTTTTCCCACATGGTTCAGAAAGAGCCTGTTCCAAAGTTCTTGAAGCAGTGAAAAGGCTGCCCTCAGTGATTTTTAGGTAGGATTGAAGAAGAAGGCTTTGTTGATATATTCAGGCACAATAGCACCTGTATAAATTCATTGCCTGATACAGATTTGGTTTATTTCATTCTTTACATGTAAAAAATTCACATTTCAGTGGTGAGACTCTCCAAAGTCCATGGAGTCATCAAACGTGGTAAGACTGAAGTTTTCCATAGTTTGGTTTCTACACATCACATGAACTCCTGYCTCCACAGAGGTGTCCTGGCATGCAAAGCACAGACCTCATCAACATGAGACATGAGTCCCCCTTTGCTTCAGCTTTCACTTCCATGTAGTTCTCAATGCACAACTCAATTTACTTTAAAAGCATGTAACCCTCTCCCAGGAAGAGCCTTTGGTCAGCTTTTTCTGATCACTGTYAGGAAGCAGTACCTGCCATTTGGTATTTTGGCCTGAAAACACCTGTATACTCATTAAATTCCCATGCTACTGAAAATTAAGACCCAGGTTGAAGGATTTGTGCATTTGGGACTTCCATTAGTCTTGTGTATTGACACTAGGGCCCTACACGGAAGCAAGCTCACCAAAGGGATCTTGAGTAATAAAAGACAATGTGAGGTGCTGTGGGCTAGCAGTGATATCCCAGGAGTGACTCTGTCTTTTATACTTGTTTTGTAGACAACAAAACCTCCCAATGCAGCTCTAGACAAAGTATCTACTAGGATGTCAGGCTATTCTGTGGTGTGGCATGATTTTCCTCTCATAGTGACCTTTATTTATAAGGAGAAGACCAGGGTGCTTAGGGAAATGCCCAACWTCAAGCAGATAAATTCAACTATGCTGTGTGATCAACAGAGAGAGGGTTGTTTTGATTGAGTTCTTAAATGAAAATGAAGAGTGTCCATTTAAAGAAAAACTGTCCAGCTACCCATTAGCAGGAAATTTGATTTTTAAAACTAGGAAAATTGAGGGAGAAAAAAAAACAAGAACTGTTCCGGTGTTCTAAGTGCTATAGGATATGCTATAGGATATGCTATAGGATATGCTTTCTAATGCTGTCCTCTGCCTGGGAAAACTGTGGGGAATGGGTGAGTTGGATGGCCTTATTACCTTGCTTCAGATGCCCTCTTTGGTGAATGGCATCTGGTGCCTCTTGCAGCCAGGGTTTCTTTGGTGCTGAAGTAGCTCCTGCCCTGCCTGGCTCCTTGTGAGGAGCAGCTGAGTGTAGTAACTGGGTTGCTCCTCGATACTTCTGAGCAGAAAACCTATGTTGTAGAAAACCCACTATTGTTACCAACCTTTCTGTGTTGTGCCCTTGGGTAAGTTATTCCTGACTGCTTGTCATGGCATCATTGCCTAGGAAAACCAAGAAGGCATTTCTGCAATTACTAATTGACTTATCCYCCTGCATTATCATTAGCTTTATCTTCTTAAGAGATAAAACTCCTTATGGATGCTCCCCTTAACAGTGGCSCAACAACCCTTATTTAATGGAACAAAGCCTTCAGCTGTAGTTATGGTGTTATTTTATTAGGCATAGAATTTCCCTCATGGGCTGTTGCTTTTGCAGCCAAACTGGATGAGAGACTAGAGAACATCCTTTCTCCACCATGAAATATTTGGTATTTTGAGCAATAGGAATCAAGTTCCCACCTCTTGTCGTTGCCCCGCGCTAGCATTGCTGCCCTGGCAGACCCCCTTTCCTGGGGAGTTCACTGTGTAGCTCCACCAGTCCCTTAGCTGGATGAAATCAATGGTCTCTTATGGCCCTCGTGTCCTTCACTCCGTGTCTTTGCTCTTCTGCAGCACGGAAGTTTTCCACTTCCCTGGTGACTGACGCTCCATATAGTGCTTGCACGTTTTTATTGGGTTATAGACCTCAGAGTACAAGAGGTTTAAACGCTCTCGCCTGTTTCCAGAGTGCCTGGGCTGTGCGAGCAGGCACGCATGATTTGTTATTAATCCCAACAAGCTGCATGCTGCCACAACACCACTTGTTCCCGTCACGGACGGGACACGACAGATTGTGACCAAGCCAGAAAGCTCTGGGTCCYGGCCACTCTGGGACAGTTTGGGACAGGAAGCATTTCCCCTCTCTGGTCTAGACCAGTTCAAACCTCAAAAGAAAGGCTTTTCAGTGTCCTGTGAGGCCGGGGAGGTAACTGGGTGCTGCGCTGCTTGCAGCCAGCAGCCGAGTGGCCGCTGTGGGACGGCAGGAGCGGCGCCTGAGCCAGGTAAGCGCGGCCGCGATCAGCACCGAGCTCCGCGGCGCCCCCGAGCCGAAACGCCACAGCGGGGTGGGATCCCTGAGCCCTTTTGTACCTCCTYGCTGGTCCTTTGCCAAAGCAAAGAACTTGGGGACAGGGCGGGTTGTGAGAGCAACTGGGAGCTGCCTCTTGGGGATTGCCCCCTGCATGAGAAAGAGGCGAGGTGAGAAGGGTCYGCATGCCCCAGCACCAGCAGGGAAAGGCTTTTCTCATTTGAAAGAGGCTTCTTTTTTCCTTTTTTTTTTTTTTTTTTAATCTTTCTAAATCAAGACAAAATTTAGCCTGAGGGTTTTTTCCCTATGTGATTGCAAAGGCAAAAAAGAGAGTCCTTGGACTGGGTAGATTAAATCAGTTTAGTTAAAACATTTCAAAACATTTTGTTTGGGTATTCATCTTATAACTTTAAGACTTTGACATTTTTTGTTCATTACAAGTGTAAAAGAACAAACTGCTTTGAATGAAGCTCTCCTCACACTGTTCAGCCAAAGTTAAGATGGGACATTAATATTGCTGGGGGAATGGGAAATKAATATTGCTGAAAAATTCCCAGCCAACTCCAGTGGCTATATCCTTATTCAGCGCAATGAAACTGTTCCCCTTAATATTTTTATTTCAATAAGGAATTAGTTATCATAGATGACTGCATTTTCTGCATCTTAAATCATTTAGTGAACAAGTACACAGATTAAGGCAAGGAAAATTCACAGTAGAACTGAAGCAAGCACAAACCAGTGACAGCAGAGCTGTTGGTCAAGCAGACCTTTATTCCTTGCAAAATGTTTCTATCGCCCTTAAAAAAGTCCTTCAAGCTTTATAAAGGATATGATTAGAAAAAAATGTATGTAAAACTGTAAGAGGAAAAGTGTTGCAGGACCAGGCTGATGCTGAGTGAGCAGATTAAGGAAAACTGCCTTCTCACCCCGCAGTAGGGAGAAATAAGGTCATAAAGGGATTTAGCTTTGCTGATTAAATAATGTATGTTTCCTGTAGAATTCTCCAAATTATACACATGCAAGAAATACTTGCATATTTTCTCTGGGCAATAATAATTGTTATGTTTGCACATGCAAATTAGTTCATTTTGTGCAAGAATGACTACAGGCAATTTATATGTTCATTACCCAAAGTAAATATTGATAAGCGAATAATCAAAAGGAACTTTTATGAAATGCATGATCCTTTATATATCTTGTTTTGGAAAAAAAATCCCTTATGAAGAGAAAATGTTTTTTAAAATATAGCAATTWGTTTTAATTGTATAAAATAGTCCTCTTCTACCTATCCCCATCCAAACATGCTTGAGGTGTGCTTGCAAGGTTATGTTCTCACTGTTTGGTGAATATAATAAAATCAGCTCTCGGCTTCTTTCCCCATCTATTTTCAAGAGTGAGATTAATGGGTTATTTTCTCTATTTTGTGGAAGACAAAGAGAAGTTGAGTCCTACATGAGCTCAGTGTTCAAAAACAAATAAAACCCCATAGTCTAGTGGTCTGGAGTATCCTTGGCCCAGGGGAAGTCAGGACACAGCATTCCCTTGTCTGACGCATGGGATCAGCAGCACCCTTCTGTCCCCTGTCACATCTGTGTGTTATCGCCCATCACTATGCTCTTGAGGTGACCTTCATGAGGGTCTGAGGGGCTCCTGCCTGTAGGAGGTGAGGAGACCCTTGTGGCTCATGGGATGGATAGCCTTGGATTGGCTTCCAGCATCCTGACTCTCTGACCCTCATGTTCCTGCAGCTTGGCCCTGACCCTACTTCCTAGGACGACGACAGAGCTACTGGCTAAGGCCTCTGTGGACACCTCGGCAGGAGGAGGAGGGCGGTCAAAATGGCCTCCGTCTTCAGGAGTGAGGAGATGARCCTCATGCAGCTCTTCCTCCAGGTGGAGGCTGCCTACTGCTGCGTGGCTGAGCTTGGGGAGCTGGGCCTGGTCCAGTTCAGAGATGTAAGTACTGCCTGGCCCCACTTCATGGGAGGTGTCAGTCTTCACACCGCATTGGGGTTAGTGAGAGGCCACAGGGTTGAGTGAGACCTTCTCAAAATCAACTATAAAGCTGGCTACGCCACTCAGACTTGGCTTCTCCCTGGGCCCTGCTTCTCCCTGGGTCCTGCTCCAGCTCTGCATGCTGGACATCCCCGCGTGACCTCAGGATGATTCCCTCCACCAGCAGCAAATGGGAGCTCTCCCCAGTGGTGGCTTTGGCCATCCCAGCAAGACCAGCAGAAATGAGCATGGTACGCATGGGTTGTCCTTGGCCCTAAGGAGACCGGTGGTATGGCTCTGTCATTAGGAGCCTGTAAGATACAGCAGTGTAAATGTTTGCACAAAAGACCTTCTCCACTGATGTTAAAAATGTCTGTGGTGGTGAGCAGCATGGAGCCCAAAGCTTGCTTTCCCTTTTGTTTCTAGCTGAATCTGAATGTCAACAGCTTCCAGAGAAAGTTTGTGAATGAAGTGAGAAGATGCGAATCCTTGGAGAGGATCTTGCGTAAGTAAACGCTGGAGAAATGCAGTCAACTTCCCACCAACTGGTTGCCTGGGATTTATTTCTTTGTTAAGTGTTTTCACACTGTGAGATAGAATTAGTGGTGCAAATGGTGATATTTTCATCTGAGTTCCTGAAAGAGTTTTGTATGTGTCAGCTAATTACCATGTCACCCCGTATGGGCAAGAAATTATTACCCCTATCTTGAAAATAGTTAACTGAACTGAAAGGAGGTTAACTAGCTTATATAAAAAGACAAAATAAATCTGGGACTGGGCAGGCGACTCAATCCAGATAAGGTGACTGTCACACCAGTGCTCCAGCTATCGGTGTGCACCTCCTGTGGCCAAGCACTGTAGCTTGGGGACAAATCCTCAAAATATAAGCAGCATGAACAATGGAGCCTGCTTTCCTATGGATTTGTGCCCCTCATTGCAATAATATCCATGTCCACCCTATTTATGGTGGAAAGGATGGCATATCCCGTTGCTAGAGCAGAAGTGTGTAGGTACTGGTTAATCTATTGTAGTCCTGGAAGGATTTAGCTGTCCTCTGAAGGACTTTATTATGGCCAGGTCATATGCAAGAGCCAAATCCCTAACACTTGGTGAAGCAGAGAGGGTCCTGCGACTTCCAAGCTGCTGCTCACAGACACAGAGGCACCTGTGAAAGGTCCCTTTGCAYCTAGCCCTCAACCTGCTGAGGGGCTGCTCAAGAAAGAGGATGGATTAATAACTCTGACAGATGGGGAAGGAAGGCAGAGGAAAGGGAACTTTAGCTAGGTATTTGCTAGAAAGCATCTCAGAAAAAAAATAAAGGCTGAGATGTAGCCCCGTCTGAGTAGCTACCACCACTCTAGCAGGACCAGCCTGAGCCGAAGGGAAGCTGCTAGGTTCCAGCATTGCTCATGGTGACATATATTCACTGGGATGATCATTGGCTGACTCTTGTTATACTTCACTTAATGCATGTGAGACCTTGACCTGGCAGGGGAGTTTGCAGCAGCCAATGACCAGGAAGACGCAGCAGAGAGAGATGCTGTCAAGACTCTTGTGTCCTTTCCTTGCAGGTTTCCTGGAAAATGAGATGGAAGGCAATGTTGAGATGCTCAAACTAGAAAAGTACCCAGAAACTCCTCTGCCTCGAGAAATGATCGATATGGAGGTACCGAATTTAGCGGCCAGGGAGAGAGGAAAGAGGATGCTCACCTGCATGTGTACATAATATACTTGACGCAGACCCTATGCCAGGAGGGATGTGGGAATTCATACTGGAAGAGCTTTTCTTGCCCGAGGAGATGCTTCCCGACTCACTGTATTATCAATTACATTAAGGCTGGTGGTGTTGCATGTTTGAAGTGTTTTTATAGGTATTAAGGTATTTTTATCTTCTGCCATAAAAACCCTGGTCCAATCTATTAACGGGAAAGACATCATTGTCACAAAAACATCTCCATCCTCCTCTCATTTAGGAGAGAATAAGAAAGTTTTTGGTGATTAGTCAGAAGAACTAATGCTAGAGTCTGCTTCACTGCCCACAAACCCAAAGACCGCCTGCTCTGGTGGCCGGATGGCTATGGTGTAGCAGTGCTGGTGCCTGACACAAGCAGTCAGTAAATCTGGATTGAGGCTGTGGAGTACTGAG
>NW_020455318.1:0-1139 GCF_003342845.1 Nothoprocta perdicaria
AAAATGGCCGAAATTGGCCCAAACCTGCTGAAATCGCCCCCAAAATGGCTGGAATTGCCCCAAAATGGCCAAAGTTGCCCCAAAACGGCTGAAATGGCCCCAAAACTGCCGGAATTGCCCCAAAATGGCCAAAATCGGCGCAAAAATGGCCGAAATGGTCCCAAAATTGGCCAAAATGGGCCCAAAAATGGCTGGAAACGGCCCAAAATGGCCTAAATCAGCCCCAAAAGAGCCAAAATCGGCTGAATTGCCCCCCAAATAGCCCCAAAACGGCTGGAATCAGCCAAAAATGGCCAAAATCGGCCCAAAACGGCTGAAATGGGCCTAAAAACGGCCAAAATTGGCTGAATTGCCCCAAAAAACAGCCCCAAACTGCCCCCAAATCACCCAGAACTGGCCCCAAAACCGCCTGAGTTTGCCCCAAACCAGCCCAAATTGCCCCAAAATGACCCAAATTGCCCCAAACCACCCCAAAAACCCACATGGACTGCCCCCAAATCAGCCCGAAATGCCCCAAATTGCCCCCAAATGCCCCAAATTGCCCCAAATCAGCCCAAATTGCCCCAAAACAGACCAAATTGCCCCAAACTGCCCCCAAATCAGCCCCAATTCCCCCAAAATGGCCCAAGTTGCCGCAAAACAGCCCCAATTGCCACGAATCAGCCCAAATTGCCCCAAATCGACCCAAATTGCCCCAAAAACGCCCGAACTGCCCCAAAATGGCCCAAATTGCCCCAAACTTGCCCCAAACTGCCCCCAAATCAGCCCCAATTGCCCCAAAATGGCTCAAACTCCCTTCGAATGGCCCAAATTGCCCCCAAATGGCCCAAATCGCCCCAAACCGCCCCCAAATGGCCCAAATCGCCCCAAACTCACCCCAATTGCCCCAAACTGCCTCCAAATCAGCCCCAATTGCCCCCAAATGGCCCAAACTGCCTCCAAGTGGCCCCAATTGCCCCAAAATGGCCCAAATCGCCCCAAACCACCCCAAAATGGCCCAAATGGCCCCAAACCGGCCCAAGTTGCCCAAAAGCGCCCCGTTTTGCCCCGAAGCGGGCCGCTACCGGTGCTGCAGCAGCTGGAGCAGGAGGTCGTTGCCCCGGTTGGAGCCGACGTCCTCGGGGCCCCTGTGGGGGGGC
>NW_020455319.1:0-1064 GCF_003342845.1 Nothoprocta perdicaria
TCCCAGGGTTTGGCCCCACGCCAGAATACCCTCGGGGGGAGCTCTACGCCCATGCGCAATCCAGCAACCCCCCTGAACACCCGCCCTGTACAGCAACCCTCACCCATAGTGGTAACAGACCCGCTAGACTGGCTGCCGGGGAAGCACCTAAAAATTGCGCATCCGGGGGATTTGGAGGCGGAACGGCGGGAGCCGGAGACACGCCCACGAAGGCGGTCTGGGCTCGCCATGGACGAAGAGGGTCGGAGACAGAGGAGGCAGTCGCAGATAGAGAAGGAGGAGGCGGGCCCAGAAGGGGAAGGATCTGACTCGGAGGCGGAGAGACTAGCGGACCGGATGCAGCAAGTGTGGCGCCCTGATAAGCCACCTGCAGCCAACCCAAAAGGGGAGGGTGACGAGCTGAAAACCGAATTCGACTTACTGATAGAGACAGTGAAAGAGATACGTCAAGAGGCACTAAGACAAAAGCAACCGATATTTGAGACAAAAGGGTCCGGGGAAACTCCGGAGGGGGCCGAAAAAACCCTGGAGCCAATTCCACTGACAGACTGGAGACTAATCACGACTAGCTGTGCCCTGGAGGGCATTCAACTGCAGCGCATACCAACAGCTTATCCAGTACGAGTGCAGCCGAGGGGTGCCGTAGAATGGGTTCCCCTAGAACCAAAAACTGTGCGGGCACTGATGAAGTCAATTCAGGAGAATGGAGTAAAACATGCATCTTCTCATATTCTACTGGACAGCATTCATGCGCAAGGGCTTTTACCTACTGATATCCGACAACTGGCACAGTCTATACTTGCTCCAAGTGCCTGGCTGCTGTGGAAGGATGCATGGCAGACAAGATGCCATCAATTAGCCACAGCAGCCGCAGCTGATATTGACTACCCACTCCATGGGACCACCTATGATAGACTGGTGGGAAAAGATCAAAACCTGCTCATGCCCCAACAACAGGCGGCTGGGATGCGAGCTAGAGAGATTACCGCAACAACGGAGGCATCCAGAGTAGCTTATGAGGAGGTAGCCAAGGTAGTAAAAACGGAACCCCCATGGACAAAGAT
>NW_020455320.1:0-1138 GCF_003342845.1 Nothoprocta perdicaria
AAAAAAAGGAAACAAACAACAACAACAACAAAAAAGGCAAAAAGAGCAATCTGGGGCGCAGAGAAAATGCTCTTATGGAGGCTGACAGTGCTGGCCCGGGGCTGCCGGGGGGCTTCTTGGCCTGGATTCAGCAGCTCGCTCTGATTCTGGCCCTGCCCGATCCCCTTTCCGTGACTCGCTCGGCGAGCAGGCCGGGATTAAGACGGCTTTGCTCCCAGGGGAGGAGCGGGGGTATTTAGCAGCCGGTATCTATCCCGGGGCGGCGCGGATGGGCCCCGCTCGGCCGGACAGTTAGGCCGGGCTAAGATGGGGAGCGGAGCTGGCGGGAGTCGCTGCGGGAATGCCGGGAAGGGCGCTGGGGAAGGGGGGGCTCCCTCTCCCGCGCTTCCTCCCGCTGGATCTATTCCCTCACCCTCCTCCTCCTGCCCTCCCATCTCCCATCCACCCTGCGCTCCGTTCCCTTCTCCCAGCTTCTCTGCTTCCCCGCACGTGTCCCTCTCTTCCTGACCATCCCTCCCCTTCCTTTCCGCTTCCTCCTGCTCCCTGGGCTCCCATTTTCTCATCTTCGCCACGTTAACCCCTTCCTTTCCTGCTCTTTCCCGCCGTGCCCCTGCCCTCTGCTGACACCTTCCTCGCTCAGGTACTTGATCATCGAGAACTTCATCCCGCCGGAGGAGAAGAACAAGATCATGAATCGCCTGTACTTCGACTGTGAGGAGGACCAGTGGAAGTTCCAGCCGCTTGTGCCTGCTGGCGGGTACGTCGGGGAGGAAGGCTCGCTCCCGGCACCGCTCGTGTCACCCGGACACCCCCGGTGACACAAAGGGAGAATGCAGGGAAGAAGGGGCCAAGCTCTTCTCACTGGACAAGGGGAAGTGGGTGTAAGCTGCTCTTGCTTTCTAACCCGTGTTCCTCTCTCYGCACTTGGCTTTCAGAAACAGCAACCAAATGAAGAAGAGGCCGACGTCTGCCGTGGGCTACAAGAGACCCATCAGCCAGTACGCCCGCGTGGCCATGGCCATGGGCTCGCATCCCCGGTACCGGGTGAGTGGGAGCACACGGCGCAAAGCGGCCTGGCGGGAGGCGTTTGGTCGTGGAGGAGCGCGTGGAGGGAGGGAAGGAGGGAAGGAGGGAAGGA
>NW_020455321.1:0-1096 GCF_003342845.1 Nothoprocta perdicaria
GTGTGCTGTGTCTAACCTGGGCCAGACTCGGTGTGCTGTGTCTAACCTAGGCCAGACTCAGTGTGCTGGCTAACAGAAGCTCTCCAGCATTTCAGCTTTTGTGTGTTTTGTTTTCCCTTTGCCCAGGGGGACACCGTTGCTGAGCTCCTGCTCAAAGACACAGCTACACACAGCGACCCTCTCCCTGCTCGCATACACAGTTACCAATGAAGCAACTAAATATATGGGCTTTAAATGGGAAAGTATTATTATTTTAGAAGGCTTTGAATAGTCTCTAGAGCTGGACAGATTTTCACATATATTTTTTTATTAAATATGTAAAAAGATAAACGCAAGTCAAGTTATTCACATATCCAGACGAAATTCTACTCTACCATGCGACAATCGGTGGATAATGTAAAATGACCAATACATCTGAATAAGACTTTCTGTATCTATTATGTCATTACTTATCTGTTTTTAATTAACAATACATATGTTTACATTCCTTTCAGTTTACATTTAACATATAACCCAAGCTTCATGGTGTGCTGTGTAGCAAAGGTAATTACAGACGTGTATGAAAACCGCAACGGAGGCCGGGGTCACCCAGCGCCGGCGGGGGAGGACGGCCCTTTCCCCTCTCAGGGCATCATTGCTCTCCCCTCGGCACAGCCCAGTTCCTAGTGCGCGGAGGTGACGTTCACTGTGGGGGTGCCAGAGCCCTGGCACAGGCTGCCCAGGGAGGCTGTGGAGTCTCCTTCTCTGGAGGTCTCCAAACCCGCCTGGCTGCCGCCCTGTGCCCCGTGCTCTGGGTGTCCCTGCTGGAGCAGGGGGTTGGACTGGATGATCTCTAGAGGTCCCTTCCAACCTCAGCCATTCTGGGATTCTGTGACTTCCTGCCCGGTTCCCTCCATCGGCCACACCTTCCTCGACATGAGCAGTGAGAGGGCAAGGGCCCTCACACCAGGAATGGGGGGGAAGAAAAGGCCTTTCCAGGGAACCAAGCTCGGGGTTTGGGTGTGTGGAGAGGCCAGGAGAGCAGCGCCAGGGCCCGGCTCCGCTCTGAGCAGCACAGCCGGTCGCGGGCTCCGAGGGCCGCCCCGGTCACGGTCCC
>NW_020455322.1:0-1136 GCF_003342845.1 Nothoprocta perdicaria
AAGCTTCTAAGAGGAGTGGTGGAAGCCCCAGGTGGCTGCTGAGAGAAATGGCAGGTTGTGGAGGGGAGGGAAGAGTGTCCATGCAGGGCCTGAGCTCTGGGASCTGCTGTTCCTACACGTCCAGACTTCATTGGGAGTCAGTCTGGGTTCATAGGGATTGGATTCACTTACTCTGAAAGCTGAATCTTGGCCTACAGTCAAAGAGCATCATTAATTTTATGGAATGATTTCATGCTCTATTTTGTTTGTTTGCAGTAGCGAAAAATATCCTGTGTCTACTTTAAACAGGTTCCCTAAGGAAATCTGTTGGAAGTTGGGCAGATTAACTGTGCCCTCTGTTGCTGCCTTCAGAGGAACAGGGAAGCATCTAAGAGGAGTGGTGGAAGGCCCAGGTGGCTGCTCAGAGAAATGGCAGGTTGGGGAGGGAAGAGTGTCCATGCAGGGCATGACATCTGGGACCTGCTATTCCTGCACGTCCAGACTTCACTGGGGGTCACTCTGCGTTGATGCGGATTGGATTCCCTTATTCTGAAAGCTGAATATTAGTAATAACAATAAAAGCCATTAAAGGCAGAGGTTCTTGTATGTTATTGATGTCTCCAATTTTCAGCTGCACTCCTGAAACCTCTCCAATTAGCGATGCAAGCCTTGATGAAAATTAGAGAGAGAGAGAGGGTTGGTCAGAGCTKTTTGCGTTTTAATGAGCCCCATGGTGTATTTGGTGCTGAGCCCATGAACTTCAGTAACTGAGGAGGAGATTGCACAAAATGTTCAGGTATCAAAGTTAGAAGCAATCTTCAAAGTTCTGTAGAGCCTTAATGGGTCCCACTGCTAGTTATTATCAACAAAGATTCCCCAGGGGTTGATTAGAGGAGAAAACTGTAGTCACTGCTGACAGGTAGGCAGAGGAAATGTGCAGGTAGCTCTGATGCCGCGTTAACCCTTGATGTGTTTTATGAGGCCAAATGTCCCAACTTGGCCAGGGATCTTCTTGGAAGGGAGATCCTTYCCCCAATATTTTCTCAGTCCTCCTGGCGACAGTGTGTGTGTTGGGGTGTGCAATGCTCAGTGCAGGACAATGATACGACCCCTTTCAGGGTGTGAGCAAGGGAACAATGAGGCCCCAGTGTCTCCTG
>NW_020455323.1:0-1138 GCF_003342845.1 Nothoprocta perdicaria
GGTGTTGGCGTGCGGGAGGCCTGTGAGCCTTGGTGGTGCTGGCGAGCGCTGTGCCGGAGGGTGTGCAGGGTGTGCGGCTTTATTCGGTGCCGCATGTTTCCGTTTGTCATTTTCGAGTTGCAGAGAGCTTCCTTATCCCGTTTTCGGTCTTGGTTGGTGGTTTTTGTGGTGGTGTTGTGGGGAAGTGTGTTTGTGCGGCTGTGGTGKTGCTTGCRTGGTGCTGTGGTGGTTGTKTTGGGGTGAGTGGAGTAGGGGGAGGTGATGGTTGTGTGGCTGTGTGTGTGTCTTTGTGTCAGGACAGCTGAAGTGGTGGAGGTGTGTCAGAGGGTTTCCCTTTTGCATTGTCCTTGTGGTCTCGTGGCCGCATTGTGCAGTTGGATATCCGTGGCTCCCTAAGACAAGACTGCTGTCATGATGTAATGTCCGGGCATTCCTGGTGTTGGTTTTGCTTTCTGGCTGGCCTTTCTTTTTCCTTTTTCCTTTTTCCTTTTTCCTTTTTCCTTTTTTTTTTCCCCTTTTCTATTTTTTTGTTTCTTCTTTTGTTTTCTTTTAGTGTGTCAGTGCTCATGATGTTCCCCATGTTATTCTGTTTGCCCTGTGTTGGGAGAAGGCTGGGATGGGTATGGTGCAGCTTGCTGCAGCGGCCCTTTTGCTTTGGGGGAATTTGTCTTACCGAGTTGTGCAGTTGAGCTTGGAGTATGCCCTCAGATGAGTGTCCGCACAGCATTTCCAGTTCTCCTTGTGGAGTTCTTTTATTGGAAACTTGATGAAGTTGTTTATTTGGCTTTTGATGTTCTCAGGTTCTGCCTTGTGCCCTTAGTTCTCATGGTGTCGTTTTTGCTGTGTGAGAAGAGTGTGACCCCATGTTTTGTATGTGTTTGGGTAGAGCTGTAAGGTCCCCCTAACCTGGGCTGAGGGGAGGTTTGTGCTTTGAAGGCACATCAGGAGATGCTTAGGACAGAGTGTGGAGCTTGCTTGTTGCTCAGAGGGTTCTTGTACCATAGTTGGCTTTATTGGGTGCGACATGTTCTCCTTGCCCTGCCTTTGGGCTGCAAGCACTATCCCCATTTACATTTGTACAAAGGAAGAAGCCTGTAGTGATGGTGAGGTGGTAGAAGCTCGTGCCTGTTGTGGCCTC
>NW_020455324.1:0-1111 GCF_003342845.1 Nothoprocta perdicaria
GATCCGGCCGTGGGTCCGGCCGTGGGTCGGGATGCAGGTCGGGACACCGGTCAGGATGCGGGACGTGACCACGGGTCCGGCCGTGCCGCCTGCGCTGCAGCACCCACCTGGGTCGGGACGCGGGTCGGGATGTGGGTTGGGATGCGGGATGCGGCTGCAGGTTGGGATGTGCCCCCCGCTGCAGCACGCGGCTGGGTCGGGATGCGGGTCAGGACGCGGATCGGGATGCAGGTCGGGATGCGGATCAGGATGCAGGTTGGGACGTGTCCCCGCTCCGCAGCACGCGGCTGGGTTGGGATGCGGGTCAGGACGTGGATCGGGATGCGAGTCGGGACGTGTCCCCTGTCCGCAGCACGCGGCTGGGTCAGGATGCAGGTCGGGATGCGGATCAGGACGCGGATCGGGATGCAGGTCGGGATATAGGTCGGGATTCAGTTCAGGACGTGTCCCTTGTCTGCAGCACGCGGCTGGGTCAGGATGCGGATCGGGCTGCGGGTTGGGCTGCGGATCGGGACGCGGATTGGCACGTGGATCGGGATGCGGATCGGGACGCGGATCGGGATGCAGGTCGGGATGCAGGCTGCAGCCGCAGTTTGGGACGTGTCCCCCCTCCGCAGCACGCGGCTGGGTCGGGCTGCAGGTCGGGACGCGGATCGGGACGCGGGTCGGGATGCAGGTCGGGATGCAGGTCGGGACATGTCCCCGCTCCGCAGCACGCGGCTGGGTCAGGATGCGGGTTGGGCTGCGATTGGGACGCAGATCGGGATGCGGATTGGGACGGGGGTCAGGACGCGGATCGGGATGCGGATCGGGACGCGGGTCAGGACGCGGATCAGGATGCGGGTCGGGATGCAGGTCGGGCTGCAGATCGGGCTGCGGATCGGGATGCAGGTCAGGATACAGGTCGGGCTGCAGGTCGGGACGTGTCCCCTGTCCCGCAGCACGCGGCTGGGTCAGGATGCAGGTCGGGATGCGGATCAGGACGCGGATCGGGATGCAGGTCGGGACGCGGGTCGGGATGCAGGTCGGGACGCGGATCGGGATGCAGGTCGGGATACAGGTCGGGATGCAGGTCGGGACGTGCCCCCTGTCCCGCAGCACGCGGCTGGGT
>NW_020455325.1:0-1079 GCF_003342845.1 Nothoprocta perdicaria
GCCCAGTAGGGATCCATGGGGGCGGCCATGTTGGGAGAGTCCCATGGCCGCGGCCATGTTGCCGCCCCATAGGGATCCACGGGGGCGGCCATGTTGGGAGAGTCCCATGGCCGCGGCCATGTTGCCGCCCCATAGGGATCCACGGGGGCGGCCATGTTGGGAGATGCCCATGGCGGTGGCCATGTTGCTGCCCCTTAGGGATCCACGGGGGCGGCCATGTTGGTGCGCAGCGAGGCGTCATGGTGCGGGCGGCCATGTTGCCAACAGGCTCTAACACGTTGGGGTGGGGCGGCCATCTTGGTGCCCACAGGGGCGGCCATGTTGGTGCCTTGGGAACCCGCATGGGGGCAGCCATTTTGGAGCTCCCATAGTGGGCGGCCATATTGGTGCCCCGCCCACCCCCATGCTGTCGGCCATATTGGCCCTCCCCCCCCCGTTGTCGGCCATGTCGGCGCCCCGCCCACTCACCGCGCTCAGATAGGGCGACGCCCCCGGCCCCGACAGGGCGAATCCCGACGGCGCCGCCAGCCCTGGCACGGGCGGGGAGGGGGAGGAGCCTCCGGGGGCGGGGCTCCGCCTCCTGCAAGGCACCCGCCATGATGGCCTGGCCAATGGGGGCGCCGGGCTCCGCCCACCTGCCGCCATATAAGGTGTGAGAGGGGCGGGGTCACCTCTTCAATGGAGGAGGCTCCGCCCCCTTGGGCGACTCCCCGTCGCTGTTGTCGGACGACGCGGTGGCCTCCGAATCTGGGGGGGGGAGGGGGAAGGGGGCTTGGGTCAGCAGGTGGGCGGGGCACTTGGGGAAGCCCCGCCCCCTGGCCCCGCCCCTCCCACCTGAGGAGTCGTCGTCCACGTTCTCATACTGGAGCAGCCGGTCCAGGAGGAAGCTGATTGGGCGGGAGGGGTGAGAATGGCCCCGCCCCCTGCTATGGGGTGGGGCCAGGCCCCCATGGGGGGGGCGGGGCTTGCCGGCGGGAGGAGGGGCGGGCACCTCTTGTCCCGGGAGACCTTGAGGAGCTTCCGCTGGGCCCGGCGCAGCTCCTCCTGGAAGCACTCCTGCTCCTGGGGGGAAATGGGGC
>NW_020455326.1:0-1078 GCF_003342845.1 Nothoprocta perdicaria
GCGCTTGGTGACGCCGCGGCCGCGCTCCCCAGGCGTACTCGCTGCAGCACAGCGCCGAGGACCGGCTGGCCTACCTGAGCCGCGTGCAGGCGGGCGGCGAGCTGGCGCTGCAGCTGCTCTTCGCGCTCTACGCGCTGCTGGCGCTCGCCTTCCTCTCGGGCGTGTGCGTGCGCGCGGCCGCGCAGGTGCTGGCCGTGCTGCTGCCGCTCGCCACGCTGCTCGTCGACGGCAACGTCGCCTACTGGCACCAGCGCCGCCGCGTCGAGTTCTGGACCCAGATGAAGCTCATCGGCCAGAGCGTGGGCATCTTCGGCGCCGTCGTCATCCTCGCCACGGACGGCTGAGCGGCGCCTTTTCTACTTGCAATCACCGCTATTTATTCGTTGCTTTTTCTTAGGCTCTCCGTGTTTGGCTTGTGTCTGCTGCGGGGGGCAAAGCGCAGGGTGGTGGCTGTGTCACCGCAGTGTCACAGGGGGGGTCCTGCTGGCTACTGGGTGCCCTGGTGGCCCCTAGTGTCTCCTGGTGGCCACTAGTTTGCCCTGGTGGCCCCTAGTGTCCCCTGGTCACCCCTGGTGTCTCCCCATGGCCCCTAGTGTCCCCTGGTCACCCCTGGTGTCTCCTCATGGCCCCTAGTGTCTCCTCGTCACCCCTGGTGTCTCCTGGTGGCCCTGAGTGTGACAGGGTAGTCCCTAGTGTCTCCTGGTGGCCACCAGTTTGCCATGGTGGCCCCTAGTGTCCCCTGGTCACCCCTGGTGTCTCCTCATGGCCCCAAGTGTGCCATGGTAGCCCCGAGTGACTCCTGGTGGCCCCTAGTGTCCCCTCGTGTCCCTTAGTGTCCCCTCCCACTGACCCCCCCCACACACACACACACATGGTGTTTTTAGGGAGAAAAGGAGAAATCCTTTAACCGGGTGGGGGTGGTGGCGCGGGGGGGCGGTGGCACCGCGCGCTGTCCCCGGGACGGGGGGGACAGTGACACCGGGAGCCACCGCAGAGCAAACAGGGCCCGGCGATAAGGGCCGGGGCGCGGGGGGGACACGGGGGGGGCGCAGGAAGCGGCCGGGCCATAAAGCGCCGG
>NW_020455327.1:0-1075 GCF_003342845.1 Nothoprocta perdicaria
TCTTCTCTTCTCTCTGAAGCTAATGCATGCTATTCCTTGTGTCGCTTGACCTGCTCATCTCTGCTAGGCCCACTCATGTGCTGTAAACGTAGGAGGAGGGGACATCCTGAGGTACCAACTAAAAGTTTTGATTTTTGACACTATTTGAATTGATATCAAGTGAGATCATTATATATATACATTACGTAAAGTGACGTCATTAGACATAAAATTAATATAAAGTGATGCCATTTCATATAAAAATGATATCAAGTGACGTCACTTGATATGAAATTGATATAAAGTGATGTCATTTATTAAAAGAATGATATCAAGTGACGTTATTTGATATAAACGTGACATAGTGTAACGTCATTAGATATAAAATTGATATCAAATGATGTCGCCTGACGTGAAATTGATATCAAGTGACGGCATATGATAGAAACGTGACATCAAGTGACGTCATTAGATATAAAATTGATATCAAGTGACGTCACTTCATATAAAGTTGGTAAAAAGTGACGTCATTATATATAAAATTGATATAAAGTGACATCACTTCATATAATATTGCTATGAAGTGATGTCATTTGATGTAAAAGCTATATAAAGTGACGTTACTTGATATAAAAATGATGTCAAGTGACGTCACTTGATATAACATTGATATCAAGTGACGTCATTTAGTGTAAATATGATATGAAGTGAAATATCTTGATATAAAATTAATATAATGCAGCGTCATTTCATATAATAATGATATCAAGTGACGTCATTAGATAACAAAGTGATATCAAGTGATGTCATTTCATATAAATTTGATAAAAAGTGACGTCTTTAAGTATAAAAATTATATAAAGTGACGTCACTTGACGTAAAATTTATAACAAGTGACGTCATTATATATAAACTGATATAAAGTGACATCATTAGATATAAAAATGATATCAAGCGATATCATTTGATATAAAATTATCATAAAGTGACATCACTTCATATAAAAGTGCTATCGGGGGACGTCGCTTCATGTAAAAACTATATGAAGTGATGTCACCTGATATAAAATTGATATATAGTTACCTCATTTCATATA